>NW_028230560.1:0-72952 GCF_043228905.1 Azolla caroliniana | reverse complement strand
TCAAACATGCGAATCGAAGCTAACAATGCTACCTATGATATAGAATTAAAAAATCAAGATTTTGAAACTCAGTTCGAGAGACATGACGAAATTACCAAATATGAAGAGGGAGTTGAGAAGAGCGCGTGAGTATGTTAGCTTCTTATTCCATATAATAGGTAACGTTGTTAGCTTCGATTCGCATGTTTGAACACAAAAATCCGATATCACACGAGCCAGGTATGAACATTTAAATTTACTCACGCGCTATTCTCAACTCCCTCCTCAAATTTGGTAATTTCGTCATGTCTCTCGACCTGAATGTCAAAATCTGGATTTTTGTATTCCATATTATAGCTAGCGTTGTTAGCTTCGATTCGAATGTTTGAACACAAAAATCCGATATCACACGACCCAGGTATGAACATTTTAACTTACTCACGCGCTATTCTCAACTCCCTGCTCAAATTTGGTAATTTCGTCATGTCTCTCGACCTGAATTTCAAAATTTGGATTTTGTAATTCCATATGATAGCTAGCGTTGTTAACTTCGATTCGCATGTTTGAACACCAAAATCCGATATCGAATGGGCCAGGTATGAACATTTTAATTTACTCACGGCTTCTTCTCAACTCCCTCCTCGAATTTACTAATTTTTTCATGTCTCTCGACCTGAGTTTCAAAATCTTGATTTTTAAATTCCATATGATAGGTAACGTTGTTAGCTTCGATTCGAATGTTTGAACACAAAAATCCGATATCACACGGTCCAGGTATGAACATTTTAACTTACTCACGCGCTCTTCTTAACTCTCTCCTCAAATTTGGTAATTTCGTCATGTCTCTCGACCTGAGTTTCAAAATCGGGATTTTGGAATTGGATATCATAGCTAGCGTTGTTAGCTTCGATTCGCATGTTTGAACACCAAAATCGGATATCACACGGGCCAGGTATGAACATTTTAATTTACTCACGCCTTCTTCTCAACTCCCTCCTAAATTTGGTAATTTCGTCATGTCTCTCGACCGGAGTGTCAAAATCTGGATTTTGTAATTCCATATCATAACTAGCGTTGTTAGCTTCGATTCGCATGTTTGAACACCAGACTCGGATATCACACGGGCCAGGTATGAACATTTTAATTTTATCACGCGCTGTTCTCAACTCCCTCCTCAAATTTGGTAATTTCGTCATGTCTCTCGAACTGAGTTTCAAAATCTTGATTTTTTAATTCCATATCATACGTAACGTTGTTAGCTTCGATTCACATGTTTGAACACCAAAATCCGATATCACACGGGCCAGGTATGAACATTTTAACATACTCACGCGCTTTTTTCAACTCCCTCCTCAAATTTGGTAATTTCGTGATGTCTCTCGATCTGGATTTTTTAATTCCATATCATAGGTAATGTTGTTAGCTTCGATTAGAATATTTGAACACAAAAATCCGATATCACACGGGCCAGGTATGAACATTTTAACATACTCACGCGCTCTTCTCAACTCCCTCCTCAAATTTGGTAATTTCGTCATGTCTCTCGACCTGGGTTTCAAAATCTTGATTTTGTAATTCCATATCATACGTAACGTTGTTATCTTCGATTCGAATGTTTGTCCACAAAAATCCGAGATCACACGGTCCAGGTATCAACATTTTAACTTACTCACGCGCTGTTCTCAACTCCCTCCTCAAATTTGGTAATTTCGTCATGTCTCGCGAACTGAGTTTCAAAATCTTGATTATCTAATTCCATATCATAGATAACGTTGTTAACTTCGATTCGCATGTTTGAACACAAAAATCCGATATCACACGAGCCAGGAATGAACATTTTAACTTACGCACGCGCTCTTCTCAACTCCCTCCTCAAATTTGGTAATTTTGTCATGTCTCCCGAACTGATTTTCAAAATCTTGATTACGAAATTACGAAATTTGAGGAGGGAGTTGAGAACAGCGCGTGAGTAAGTTAAAATGTTGATACCTGGACCGTGTGATCTCGGATTTTTGTGGACAAACATTCGAATCGAAGATAACAACGTTACGTATGATATGGAATTACAAAATCAAGATTTTGAAACCCAGGTCGAGAGACATGACGAAATTACCAAATTTGAGGAGGGAGTTGAGAAGAGCGCGTGAGTAAATTAAAATGTTCATACCTAGCCAGTGTGATATCAGATTTTTGTGTTCAAACATGCGAATCGAAGCTAACAACGCTACCTATGATATAGAATTAAAAAATCAAGATTTTGAAACTCAGTTCGAGAGACATGACGAAATTACCAAATTAGAGGAGGGAGTTGAGAAGAGCGTGTGAGTATGTTAAAATGTTCATACCTGGCCCTTGTGATATCGGATTTTGGTGTTCAAACATTCGAATCGAAGCTAACAACATTACCTATGATATGGAATTTAAAAATCAAGATTTTAAAACTCAGGTCGAGAGACATGAAGAAATTAGTAAATTCGAGGAGGGAGTTGAGAAGAAGGCGTGAGTAAATTAAAATGTTCAGACCGGGCCGTGTGATATCGGATTTTTGTGTTCAAACATTCGAATCGAAGCTAACAACGCTAGCTATGATATAGATTTAAAAAATCCAGATTTTGACACTCAGGTCGAGAGACATTACGAAATTACCAAATTTGAGGAGGGAGTTGAGAATAGCGCGTGAGTAAATTTAAATGTTCATACCTGGCTCGTGTGATATCGGATTTTTGAGTTCAAATATACGAATCGAAGCTAACAACGTTACCTATTACATGGAATTAGAAAATCAAGATTTTAAAACTCAGGTCGAGAGACATGAAGAAATTAGTAAATTCGAGGAGGGAGTTGAGAAGAAGCCGTGAGTAAATTAAAATGTTCATACCTGGCCCATTCGATATCGGATTTTGGTGTTCAAACATGCGAATCGAAGTTAACAACGCTAGCTATCATATGGAATTACAAAATCCAAATTTTGAAATTCAGGTCGAGAGACATGACGAAATTACCAAATTTGAGCAGGGAGTTGAGAATAGCGCGTGAGTAAGTGAAAATGTTCATACCTGGGCTGTGTGATATCGGATTTTTGTGTTCAAACATTCGAATCGAAGCTAACAACGCTAGCTATGATATGGAATTAAAAAATCCAGATTATGACACTCAGGTCGAGAGACATGACGAAATTACCAAATTTGAGGAGGGAGTTGAGAAGAGCGCGTGCGTAAATTTAAATGTTCATACCTGGCTCGTGTGATATCGGATTTCTGTGTTCAAATATGCGAATCGAAGCTAACAACGTTACCTATTATATGGAATTAGAAAATCAAGATTTTGAAACTCAGTTCGGGAGACATGACGAAATTACCAAATTTGAGGAGGGAGTTGAGAACAGCGCGTGATAAAATTAAAATGTTCATACCTGGCCCGTGTGATATCCGATTTTGGTGTTCAAACATGCGAATCGAAGCTAACAACGCTAGTTATGATATGGAATTACAAAATCCAGATTTTGAAACTCAGGTCGAGAAACATGACGAAATTACGAAATTTGAGGAGGGAGTTGACAATAGCGCGTGAGTAAATTAAAATGTTCATACCTAGCCAGTGTGATATCAGATTTTTGTGTTCAAACATGCGAATCGAAGCTAACAACGCTACCTATGATATGGAATTAAAAAATCCAGATTTCAAAACCCAGGTCGAGAGACATGAAGAAATTACCAAATTTGAGGAGGGAGTTGAGAATAGCGCGTAAGTAAGTTAAAATGTTCATACCTGGCCCGTGTGATATCCGATTTCTGTGTTCAAACATTCGAATCGAAGCTAACAATGTTACTTATGATATGGAATTAGAAAATCAAGATTTTGAAACTCAGTTCGAGAGACATGACGAAATTACCAAATTAGAGGAGGGAGTTGAGAAGAGCGCGTGAGTATGTTAAAATGTTCATACCTGGCCCTTGTGATATCGGATTTTTGTGTTCAAACATTCGAATCGAAGCTAACAACGTTACCTATGATATGGAATGTCAAAATCAAGATTTTAAAACTCAGGTCGACAGACGTGAAGAAATTAGTAAATTCGATGAGGGAGTTGAGAAGAAGGCGTGAGTAAATTAAAATGTTCATACCTGGCCCATTCGATATCGGATTTTGGTGTTCAAACATGCGAATCGAAGTTAACAACGCTAGCTATCATATGGAATTACAAAATCCAAATTTTGAAATTCAGGTCGAGAAACATGACGAAATTACCAAATTTGAGGGAGTTGAGAATAGCGTGTGAGTAAATTTAAATGTTCATACCTGGCCCGTGTGATATCGGATTTTTGTGTTCAAACTTGCGAATCGAAGCTAACAACGCTACCTATGATATGGAATTAAAAAATCAAGATTTTGAAACTCAGTTCGAGAGACATGACGAAATTACCAAATTAGAGGAGGGAGTTGAGAAGAGCGCGTGAGTATGTTAAAATGTTCATACCTGGCCCTTGTGATATCGGATTTTTGTGTTCAAACATTCGAATCGAAGCTAACAACGTTACCTATGATATGGAATTTGAAAATCAAGATTTTAAAACTCAGGTCGAGAGACATGAAGAAATTAGTAAATTCGAGGAGGGAGTTGAGAAGAAGCCGTGAGTAAATTAAAATGTTCATACCTGGCCCATTCGATATCGGATTTTGGTGTTCAAACATGCGAATCGAAATTAACAACGCTAGCTATCATATGAAATTACAAAATCCAAATTTTGAAATTCAGGTCGAGAGACATGACGAAATTACCAAATTTGAGCAGGGAGTTGAGAATAGCGCGTGAGTAAGTGAAAATGTTCATACCTGGGCCGTGTGATATCGGATTTTTGTGTTCAAACATTCGAATCGAAGCTAACAACGCTAGCTATGATATGGAATTAAAAAATCCAAATTTTGACACTCAGGTCAAGAGACATGAGGAAATTACCAAATTTGAGGAGGGAGTTGAGAAGAGCGCGTGCGTAAATTTAAATGTTCATACCTGGCTCGTGTGATATCGGATTTCTGTGTTCAAATATGCGAATCGAAGCTAACAACGTTACCTATTATATGGAATTAGAAAATCAAGATTTTGAAACTCAGTTCGGGAGACATGACGAAATTACCAAATTTGAGGAGGGAGTTGAGAACAGCGCGTGATAAAATTAAAATGTTCATACCTGGCCCGTGTGATATCCGATTTTGGTGTTCAAACATGCGAATCGAAGCTAACAACGCTAGTTATGATATGGAATTATAAAATCCAGATTTTGAAACTCAGGTCGAGAAACATGACGAAATTACGAAATTTGAGGAGGGAGTTGACAATAGCGCGTGAGTAAATTAAAATGTTCATACCTAGCCAGTGTGATATCAGATTTTTGTGTTCAAACATGCGAATCGAAGCTAACAACGCTACCTATGATATGGAATTAAAAAATCCAGATTTCGAAACCCAGGTCGAGAGACATGACGAAATTACCAAATTTGAGGAGGGAGTTGAGAATAGCGCGTAAGTAAGTTAAAATGTTCATACCTGGCCCGTGTGATATACGATTTCAGTGTTCAAACATTCGAATCGAAGCTAACAATGTTACTTATGATATGGAATTAGAAAATCAAGATTTTGAAACTCAGTTCGAGAGACATGACGAAATTACCAAATTAGAGGAGGGAGTTGAGAAGAGCGCGTGAGTATGTTAAAATGTTCATACCTGGCCCTTGTGATATCCGATTTTTGTGTTCAAACATTCGAATCGAAGCTAACAACGTTACCTATGATATGGAATTAAAAAATCAAGATTTTAAAACTCAGGTCGACAGACGTGAAGAAATTAGTAAATTCGAGGAGGGAGTTGAGAAGAAGGCGTGAGTAAATTAAAATGTTCATACCTGGCCCATTCGATATCGGATTTTGGTGTTCAAACATGCGAATCGAAGCTAACAACGCTAGCTATGATATGGAATTACAAAATCCAAATTTTGACACTCAGGTCAAGAGACATGACGAAATTACCAAATTTAAGGAGGGAGTTGAGAATAGCGCGTGAGTAAATTTAAATGTTCATACCTGGCTCGTGTGATATCGGATTTTCGTATTCAAACATGCGAATCGAAGCTAACAACGCTACCTATGATATGGAATTAAAAAATCAAGATTTCAAAACCCAGGTCGAGAGACATGACGAAATTACCAAATTTGAGGAGGGAGTTGAGAAGAGCGCGTAAGTAAGTTAAATTGTCATACCTGGCCCGTGTGATATCCGATTTCTGTGTTCAAACATTCGAATCGAAGCTAACAACGTTACCTATTATATGGAATTTAAAAATCAAGATTTTAAAATTCAGGTCGAGAGACATGAAGAAATTAGTAAATTCGAGGAGGGAGTTGAGAAGAACCGTGAGTAAATTAAAATGTTCATACCTGGCCCATTCGATATCGGATTTTGGTGTTCAAACATGCGAATCGAAGTTAACAACGCTAGCTATCATATGAAATTACAAAATCCAAATTTTGAAATTCAGGTCGAGAGACATGACGAAATTACCAAATTTGAGCAGGGAGTTGAGAATAGCGCGTGAGTAAGTGAAAATGTTCATACCTGGGCCGTGTGATATCGGATTTTTGTGTTCAAACATTCGAATCGAAGCTAACAACGCTACCTATGATATGGAATTAAAAAATCAAGATTTCAAAACCCAGGTCGAGAGACATGACGAAATTACCTAATTTGAGGAGGGAGTTGAGAATAGCGCGTAAGTAAGTTAAAATGGTCATACCTGGCCCGTGTGATATCCGATTTCTGTGTTCAAACATTCGAATCGAAGCTAACAATGTTACTTATGATATGGAATTAGAAAATCAAGATTTTGAAACTCAGTTCGAGAGACATGACGAAATTACCAAATTAGAGGAGGGAGTTGAGAAGAGCGCGTGAGTATGTTAAAATGTTCATACCTGGCCCTTGTGATATCGGATTTTTGTGTTCAAACATTCGAATCGAAGCTAACAACGTTACCTATGATATGGAATTTAAAAATCAAGATTTTAAAACTCAGGTCGACAGACGTGAAGAAATTAGTAAATTCGATGAGGGAGTTGAGAAGAAGGCGTGAGTAAATTAAAATGTTCATACCTGGCCCATTCGATATCGGATTTTGGTGTTCAAACATGCGAATCGAAGTTAACAACGCTAGCTATCATATGGAATTACAAAATCCAAATTTTGAAAATTCAGGTCGAGAAACATGACGAAATTACCAAATTTGAGGAGGGAGTTGAGAATAGCGCGTGAGTAAATTTAAATGTTCATACCTGGCCCGTGTGATATCGGATTTTTGTGTTCAAACTTGCGAATCGAAGCTAACAACGCTACCTATGATATGGAATTAAAAAATCAAGATTTTGAAACTCAGTTCGAGAGACATGACGAAATTACCAAATTAGAGGAGGGAGTTGAGAAGAGCGCGTGAGTATGTTAAAATGTTCATACCTGGCCCTTGTGATATCGGATTTTTGTGTTCAAACATTCGAATCGAAGCTAACAACGTTACCTATGATATGGAATTTAAAAATCAAGATTTTAAAACTCAGGTCGAGAGACATGAAGAAATTAGTAAATTCGAGGAGGGAGTTGAGAAGAAGCCGTGAGTAAATTAAAATGTTCATACCTGGCCCATTCGATATCGGATTTTGGTGTTCAAACATGCGAATCGAAATTAACAACGCTAGCTATCATATGAAATTACAAAATCCAAATTTTGAAATTCAGGTCGAGAGACATGACGAAATTACCAAATTTGAGCAGGGAGTTGAGAATAGCGCGTGAGTAAGTGAAAATGTTCATACCTGGGCCGTGTGATATCGGATTTTTGTGTTCAAACATTCGAATCGAAGCTAACAACGCTAGCTATGATATGGAATTAAAAAATCCAAATTTTGACACTCAGGTCAAGAGACATGAGGAAATTACCAAATTTGAGGAGGGAGTTGAGAAGAGCGCGTGCGTAAATTTAAATGTTCATACCTGGCTCGTGTGATATCGGATTTCTGTGTTCAAATATGCGAATCGAAGCTAACAACGTTACCTATTATATGGAATTAGAAAATCAAGATTTTGAAACTCAGTTCGGGAGACATGACGAAATTACCAAATTTGAGGAGGGAGTTGAGAACAGCGCGTGATAAAATTAAAATGTTCATACCTGGCCCGTGTGATATCCGATTTTGGTGTTCAAACATGCGAATCGAAGCTAACAACGCTAGTTATGATATGGAATTATAAAATCCAGATTTTGAAACTCATGTCGAGAAACATGACGAAATTACGAAATTTGAGGAGGGAGTTGACAATAGCGCGTGAGTAAATTAAAATGTTCATACCTAGCCAGTGTGATATCAGATTTTTGTGTTCAAACATGCGAATCGAAGCTAACAACGCTACCTATGATATGGAATTAAAAAATACAGATTTCGAAACCCAGGTCGAGAGACATGACGAAATTACCAAATTTGAGGAGGGAGTTGAGAATAGCGCGTAAGTAAGTTAAAATGTTCATACCTGGCCCGTGTGATATCCGATTTCTGTGTTCAAACATTCGAATCGAAGCTAACAATGTTACTTATGATATGGAATTAGAAAATCAAGATTTTGAAACTCAGTTCGAGAGACATGACGAAATTACCAAATTAGAGGAGGGAGTTGAGAAGAGCGCGTGAGTATGTTAAAATGTTCATACCTGGCCCTTGTGATATCCGATTTTTGTGTTCAAACATTCAAATCGAAGCTAACAACGTTACCTATGATATGGAATTAAAAAATCAAGATTTTAAAACTCAGGTCGACAGACGTGAAGAAATTAGTAAATTCGAGGAGGGAGTTGAGAAGAAGGCGTGAGTAAATTAAAATGTTCATACCTGGCCCATTCGATATCGGATTTTGGTGTTCAAACATGCGAATCGAAGCTAACAACGCTAGCTATGATATGGAATTAAAAAATCCAGATTTCGAAACCCAGGTCGAGAGACATGACGAAATTACCAAATTAGAGGAGGGAGTTGAGAAGAGCGCGTGAGTATGTTAAAATGTTCATACCTGGCCCTTGTGATATCGGATTTTTGTGTTCAAACATTCGAATCGAAGCTAACAACGTTACCTATGATATGGAATGTAAAAATCAAGATTTTAAAACTCAGGTCGACAGACGTGAAGAAATTAGTAAATTCGATGAGGGAGTTGAGAAGAAGCCGTGAGTAAATTAAAATGTTCATACCTGGCCCATTCGATATCGGATTTTGGTGTTCAAACATGCGAATCGAAGTTAACAACGCTAGCTATCATATCGAATTACAAAATCCAAATTTTGAAATTCAGGTCGAGAGACATGACGAAATTACCAAATTTGAGCAGGGAGTTGAGAATAGCGCGTGAGTAAGTGAAAATGTTCATACCTGGGCTGTGTGATATCGGATTTTTGTGTTCAAACATTCGAATCGAAGCTAACAACGCTAGCTATGATATGGAATTAAAAAATCCAGATTATGACACTCAGGTCGAGAGACATGAGGAAATTACCAAATTTGAGGAGGGAGTTGAGAAGAGCGCGTGCGTAAATTTAAATGTTCATACCTGGCTCGTGTGATATCGGATTTCTGTGTTCAAATATGCGAATCGAAGCTAACAACGTTACCTATTATATGGAATTAGAAAATCAAGATTTTGAAACTCAGTTCGGGAGACATGACGAAATTACCAAATTTGAGGAGGGAGTTGAGAACAGCGCGTGATAAAATTAAAATGTTCATACCTGGCCCGTGTGATATCCGATTTTGGTGTTCAAACATGCGAATCGAAGCTAACAACGCTAGTTATGATATGGAATTACAAAATCCAGATTTTGAAACTCAGGTCGAGAAACATGACGAAATTACGAAATTTGAGGAGGGAGTTGACAATAGCGCGTGAGTAAATTAAAATGTTCATACCTAGCCAGTGTGATATCAGATTTTTGTGTTCAAACATGCGAATCGAAGCTAACAACGCTACCTATGATATGGAATTAAAAAATCCAGATTTCAAAACCCAGGTCGAGAGACATGACGAAATTACCAAATTTGAGGAGGGAGTTGAGAATAGCGCGTAAGTAAGTTAAAATGTTCATACCTGGCCCGTGTGATATCCGATTTCTGTGTTCAAACATTCGAATCGAAGCTAACAATGTTACTTATGATATGGAATTAGAAAATCAAGATTTTGAAACTCAGTTCGAGAGACATGACGAAATTACCAAATTAGAGGAGGGAGTTGAGAAGAGCGCGTGAGTATGTTAAAATGTTCATACCTGGCCCTTGTGATATCCGATTTTTGTGTTCAAACATTCGAATCGAAGCTAACAACGTTACCTATGATATGGAATTAAAAAATCAAGATTTTAAAACTCAGGTCGACAGACGTGAAGAAATTAGTAAATTCGAGGAGGGAGTTGAGAAGAAGGCGTGAGTAAATTAAAATGTTCATACCTGGCCCATTCGATATCGGATTTTGGTGTTCAAACATGCGAATCGAAGCTAACAACGCTAGCTATGATATGGAATTACAAAATCCAGATTTTGACACTCAGGTCAAGAGACATGACGAAATTACCAAATTTAAGGAGGGAGTTGAGAATAGCGCGTGAGTAAATTTAAATGTTCATACCTGGCTCGTGTGATATCGGATTTTCGTATTCAAACATGCGAATCGAAGCTAACAACGCTACCTATGATATGGAATTAAAAAATCAAGATTTCAAAACCCAGGTCGAGAGACATTACGAAATTACCAAATTTGAGGAGGGAGTTGAGAAGAGCGCGTAAGTAAGTTAAAATGGTCATACCTGGCCCGTGTGATATCCGATTTCTGTGTTCAAACATTCGAATCGAAGCTAACAACGTTACCTATTATATGGAATTTAAAAATCAAGATTTTAAAACTTAGGTCGAGAGACATGAAGAAATTAGTAAATTCGAGGAGGGAGTTGAGAAGAACCGTGAGTAAATTAAAATGTTCATACCTGGCCCATTCGATATCGGATTTTGGTGTTCAAACATGCGAATCGAAGTTAACAACGCTAGCTATCATATGAAATTACAAAATCCAAATTTTGAAATTCAGGTCGAGAGACATGACGAAATTACCAAATTTGAGCAGGGAGTTGAGAATAGCGCGTGAGTAAGTGAAAATGTTCATACCTGGGCCGTGTGATATCGGATTTTTGTGTTCAAACATTCGAATCGAAGCTAACAACGCTACCTATGATATGGAATTAAAAAATCAAGATTTCAAAACCCAGGTCGAGAGACATGACGAAATTACGTAATTTGAGGAGGGAGTTGAGAATAGCGCGTAAGTAAGTTAAAATGGTCATACCTGGCCCGTGTGATATCCGATTTCTGTGTTCAAACATTCGAATCGAAGCTAACAATGTTACTTATGATATGGAATTAGAAAATCAAGATTTTGAAACTCAGTTCGAGAGACATGACGAAATTACCAAATTAGAGGAGGGAGTTGAGAAGAGCGCGTGAGTATGTTAAAAGGTTCATACCTGGCCCTTGTGATATCGGATTTTTGTGTTCAAACATTCGAATCGAAGCTAACAACGTTACCTATGATATGGAATTTAAAAATCAAGATTTTAAAACTCAGGTCGACAGACGTGAAGAAATTAGTAAATTCGATGAGGGAGTTGAGAAGAAGGCGTGAGTAAATTAAAATGTTCATACCTGGCCCATTCGATATCGGATTTTGGTGTTCAAACATGCGAATCGAAGTTAACAACGCTAGCTATCATATGGAATTACAAAATCCAAATTTTGAAAATTCAGGTCGAGAAACATGACGAAATTACCAAATTTGAGGAGGGAGTTGAGAATAGCGCGTGAGTAAATTTAAATGTTCATACCTGGCCCGTGTGATATCGGATTTTTGTGTTCAAACTTGCGAATCGAAGCTAACAACGCTACCTATGATATGGAATTAAAAAATCAAGATTTTGAAACTCAGTTCGAGAGACATGACGAAATTACCAAATTAGAGGAGGGAGTTGAGAAGAGCGCGTGAGTATGTTAAAATGTTCATACCTGGCCCTTGTGATATCGGATTTTTGTGTTCAAACAATCGAATCGAAGCTAACAACGTTACCTATGATATGGAATTTAAAAATCAAGATTTTAAAACTCAGGTCGACAGACATGAAGAAATTAGTAAATTCGAGGAGGGAGTTGAGAAGAAGCCGTGAGTAAATTAAAATGTTCATACTTGGCCCATTCGATATCGGATTTTGGTGTTCAAACATGCGAATCGAAGTTAACAACGCTAGCTATCATATGAAATTACAAAATCCAAATTTTGAAATTCAGGTCGAGAGACATGACGAAATTACCAAATTTGAGCAGGGAGTTGAGAATAGCCCGTGAGTAAGTGAAAATGTTCATACCTGGGCCGTGTGATATCGGATTTTTGTGTTCAAACATTCGAATCGAAGCTAACAACGCTAGCTATGATATGGAATTAAAAAATCCAAATTTTGACACTCAGGTCAAGAGACATGAGGAAATTACCAAATTTGAGGAGGGAGTTGAGAAGAGCGCGTGCGTAAATTTAAATGTTCATACCTGGCTCGTGTGATATCGGATTTCTGTGTTCAAATATGGGAATCGAAGCTAACAACGTTACCTATTATATGGAATTAGAAAATCAAGATTTTGAAACTCAGTTCGGGAGACATGACGAAATTACCAAATTTGAGGAGGGAGTTGAGAACAGCGCGTGATAAAATTAAAATGTTCATACCTGGCCCGTGTGATATCCGATTTTGGTGTTCAAACATGCGAATCGAAGCTAACAACGCTAGTTATGATATGGAATTATAAAATCCAGATTTTGAAACTCAGGTCGAGAAACATGACGAAATTACGAAATTTGAGGAGGGAGTTGACAATAGCGCGTGAGTAAATTAAAATGTTCATACCTAGCCAGTGTGATATCAGATTTTTGTGTTCAAACATTCGAATCGAAGCTAACAACGTTACCTATCATATGGAATTTAAAAATCAAGATTTTGAAACTCAGGTCGAGAGACATGACGAAATTACCAAATTTGAGGAGGGAGTTGAGAACAGCGCGTGATAAAATTAAAATGTTTACCTGGCCCGTGTGATATCCGATTTTGGTGTTCAAACATGCGAATCGAAGCTAACAACGCTAGTTATGATATGGAATTACAAAATCCAGATTTTGAAACTCAGGTCGAGAAACATGACGAAATTACGAAATTTGAGGAGGGAGTTGACAATAGCGCGTGAGTAAATTAAAATGTTCATACCTAGCCAGTGTGATATCAGATTTTTGTGTTGAAACATACGAATCGAAGCTAACAACGTTACCTATGATATGGAATTTAAAAATCAAGATTTTGAAACTTAGGTCGAGAGACATGAAGAAATTAGTAAATTCGATGAGGGAGTTGAGAAGAAAGCGTGAGTAAATTAAAATGTTCATACCTGGCCCATTCGATATCGGATTTTGGTGTTCAAACATGCGAATCGAAGTTAACAACGCTAGCTATCATATGGAATAACAAAATCCAAATTTTGAAATTTAGGTCGAGAAACATGACGAAATTACCAAATTTGAGGAGGGAGTTGAGAATAGCGCGTGAGTAAATTTAAATGTTCATACCTGGGCCGTGTGATATCGGATTTTTGTGTTCAAACATTCGAATCGAAGCTAACAACGCTACCTATGATATGGAATTAAAAAATCCAGATTTTGATACTCAGGTCGAGAGACATGACGAAATTACCAAATTTGAGGAGGGAGTTGAGAAGAGCGCGTGCGTAAATTTAAATGTTCATACCTGGCTCGTGTGATATCGGATTTTTGTGCGTAACTCAGGTCGAGAGACATGAAGAAATTAGTAAATTCGAGGAGGGAGTTGAGAAGAAGCCGTGAGTAAATTAAAATGTTCATACTTGGCCCATTCGATATCGGATTTTGGTGTTCAAACATGCGAATCGAAGTTAACAACGCTAGCTATCATATGAAATTACAAAATCCAAATTTTGAAATTCAGGTCGAGAGACATGACGAAATTACCAAATTTGAGCAGGGAGTTGAGAATAGCGCGTGAGTAAGTGAAAATGTTCATACCTGGGCCGTGTGATATCGGATTTTTGTGTTCAAACATTCGAATCGAAGCTAACAACGCTAGCTATGATATGGAATTAAAAAATCCAAATTTTGACACTCAGGTCAAGAGACATGAGGAAATTACCAAATTTGAGGAGGGAGTTGAGAAGAGCGCGTGCGTAAATTTAAATGTTCATACCTGGCTCGTGTGATATCGGATTTCTGTGTTCAAATATGCGAATCGAAGCTAACAACGTTACCTATTATCTGGAATTAGAAAATCAAGATTTTGAAACTCAGTTCGGGAGACATGACGAAATTACCAAATTTGAGGAGGGAGTTGAGAACAGCGTGTGATAAAATTAAAATGTTCATACCTGGCCCGTGTGATATCCGATTTTGGTGTTCAAACATGCGAATCGAAGCTAACAACGCTAGTTATGATATGGAATTACAAAATCCAGATTTTGAAACTCAGGTCGAGAAACATGACGAAATTACCAAATTAGAGGAGGGAGTTGAGAAGAGCGCGTGAGTAAGTTAAAATGTTCATACCTGGCCCGTGTGATATCGGATTTTGGTTTTCAAAAATGTGAATCGAAGCTAACAACGTTACGTATGATATGGAATAAAAAATCAAGATTTTGAAACTCAGTTCGAGAGACATGACGAAATTACCAAATTTGAGGAGGGAGTTGAGAACAGCGCGTGATAAAATTAAAATGTTCATACCTGGCCTGTGTGATATCGGATTTTTGTGTTCAAACATTCGAATCGAATCTAACGACGTTACCGATGATATGGAATTAAAAAATCAAGATTTTGAAACTCAGGTCGAGACACATAAAGTAATTAGTAAATTCGAGGAGGGAGTTGAGAAGAAGGCGTGAGGAAATTAAAATGTTCATACCTGGCCCATTCGATATCGGATTTTGGTGTTCAAACATGCGAATCGAAGTTAACAACGCTAGCTATCATATTGAATTACAAAATCCAAATTTTGAAATTCAGGTCGAGAGACATGACGAAATTACCAAATTTGAGCAGGGAGTTGAGAATAGCGCGTGAGTAAGTGAAAATGTTCATACCTGGGCCGTGTGATATCGGATTTTTGTGTTCAAACATTCGAATCGAAGCTAACAACGCTAGCTATGATATGGAATTAAAAAATCCAGATTTTGACACTCAGGTCGAGAGACATGACGAAATGACCAAATTTGAGGAGGGAGTTGAGAAGTGCGTGTGCGTAAATTTAAATGTTCATACCTGGCTCGTGTGATATCGGATTTCTGTGTTCAAATATGCGAATCGAAGCTAACAACGTTACCTATTATATGGAATTAGAAAATCAAGATTTTGAAACTCAGTTCGGGAGACATGACGAAATTACCAAATTTGAGGAGGGAGTTGAGAACATCGCGTGATAAAATTAAAATGTTCATACCTGGCCCGTGTGATATCCGATTTTGGTGTTCAAACATGCGAATCGAAGCTAACAACGCTAGTTATGATATGGAATTACAAAATCCAGATTTTGAAACTCAGGTCGAGAAACATGACGAAATTACGAAATTTGAGGAGGGAGTTGACAATAGCGCGTGAGTAAATTAAAATGTTCATACCTAGCCAGTGTGATATCAGATTTTTGTGTTCAAACATGCGAATCGAAGCTAACAACGCTACCTATGATATGGAATTAAAAAATCCAGATTTCGAAACCCAGGTCGAGAGACATGACGAAATTACCAAATTTGAGGAGGGAGTTGAGAATAGCGCGTAAGTAAGTTAAAATGTTCATACCTGGCCCGTGTGATATCCGATTTCTGTGTTCAAACATTCGAATCGAAGCTAACAATGTTACTTATGATATGGAATTAGAAAATCAAGATTTTGAAACTCAGTTCGAGAGACATGACGAAATTACCAAATTAGAGGAGGGAGTTGAGAAGAGCGCGTGAGTATGTTAAAATGTTCATACCTGGCCCTTGTGATATCCGATTTTTGTGTTCAAACATTCGAATCGAATCTAACGACGTTACCGATGATATGGAATTAAAAAATTAAGATTTTGGAACTCAGGTCGAGAGACATGAAGTAATTAGTAAATTCGAGGAGGGAGTTGAGAAGAAGGCGTGAGTAAATTAAAATGTTCATACCTGGCCCATTCGATATCGGATTTTGGTGTTCAAACATGCGAATCGAAGCTAACAACGCTAGCTATCATATGGAATTACAAAATCCAAATTTTGAAATTCAGGTCGAGAGACATGACGAAATTACCAAATTTGAGCAGGGAGTTGAGAATAGCGCGTGAGTAAGTGAAAATGTTCATACCTGGGCCGTGTGATATCGGATTTTTGTGTTCAAACATTCGAATCGAAGCTAACAACGCTACCTATGATATGGAATTAAAAAATCCAGATTTTGATACTCAGGTCGAGAGACATGACGAAATTACCAAATTTGAGGAGGGAGTTGAGAAGAGCGCGTGCGTAAATTTAAATGTTCATACCTGGCTCGTGTGATATCGGATTTTTGTGTTCAAATATGCGAATCGAAGCTAACAACGTTACCTATTATATGGAATTAGAAAATCAAGATTTTGAAACTCAGTTCGGGAGACATGACAAAATTACCAAATTTGAGGAGGGAGTTGAGAATAGCGCGTGAGTAAGTTAAAATGTTCATACCTGGCCCGTGTGATATCGGATTTTGGTGTTCAAACATGCGAATCGAAGCTAACAACGCTAGTTATGATATGGAATTACAAAATCCAGATTTTGAAACTCAGGTCGAGAAACATGACGAAATTACGAAATTTGAGGAGGGAGTTGACAATAGCGCGTGAGTAAATTAAAATGTTCATACCTAGCCAGTGTGATATCAGATTTTTGTGTTCAAACATGCGAATCGAAGCTAACAACGCTACGTATGATATGGAATTAAAAAATCAAAATTTTGAAACTCAGTTCGATAGACATGACGAAATTACCAAATTTGAGGAGGGAGTTGAGAACAGCGCGTGATAAAATTAAAATGTTCTTACCTGGCCCGTGTGATATCCGATTTTGGTGTTCAAACATGCGAATCGAAGCTAACAACGCTAGTTATGATATGGAATTACAAAATCCAGATTTTGAAACTCAGGTCGAGAAACATGACGAAATTACGAAATTTGAGGAGGGAGTTGACAATAGCGCGTGAGTAAATTAAAATGTTCATACCTAGCCAGTGTGATATCAGATTTTTGTGTTCAAACATACGAATCGAAGCTAACAACGTTACCTATGATATGGAATTTAAAAATCAAGATTTTGAAACTTAGGTCGAGAGACATGAAGAAATTAGTAAATTCGAGCCGGGACTTGAGAAGAAGGCGTGAGTAAATTAAAATGTTCATACCTGGCCCATTCGAAATCGGATTTTAGTGTTCAAACATACGAATCGAAGCTAACAACGCTAGCTATGATATGGAATTACAAAATCCAGATTTTGAAACCCAGGTCAAGCGACATGACGAAATTACCAAATTTCAGGAGGGAGTTGAGAATAGCGCGTGAGTAAGTGAAAATGTTCATACCTGGGCCGTGTGATATCGGATTTTTGTGTTCAAACATTCGAATCGAAGCTAACAACGCTAGCTATGATATGGAATTAAAAAATCCAGATTTTGACACTCAGGTCGAGAGACATGACGAAATTACCAAATTTGAGGAGGGAGTTGAGAACAGCGCGTGAGTAAGTTAAAATGTTGATACCTGGACCGTGTGATCTCGGATTTTTGTGGACAAACATTCGAATCGAAGATAACAACGTTACCTATGCTATGGAATTACAAAATCAAGATTTTGAAACCCAGGTCGAGAGACATGACGAAATTACCAAATTTGAGGAGGGAGTTGAGAAGAGCGCGTGCGTAAGTTAAAATGTTCATACCTGGCCCGTGTGATATCGGATTTTTGTGTTCAAACATGTGAATCGAAGCTAACAACGTTACGTATGATATGGAATTAAAAAATCAAGATTTTGAAACTGAGTTCAAGAAACATGACGAAATTACCAAATTTGAGGAGGGAGTTGAGAAGAGCGCGTGCGTAAGTTAAAATGTTCATACTTGGCCCGTGTGATATCGGATTTTGGTGTTCAAACATGCGAATCGAAGCTAACAACGCTAGTTATGATATGGAATTAAAAAATCAAGATTTTGAAACTCAGTTCGAGAGACATGACGAAATTACCAAATTGGAGGAGGGAGTTTAGAAGAGCGCGTGAGTAAGTTAAAATGTTCATACCTGGCCCGTGTGATATCGGATTTTTGTGTTCAAACATACGAATCGAAGCTAACTACGTTACCTATGATATGGAATTTAAAAATCAAGATTTTGAAACTTAGGTCGAGAGACATGAAGAAATTAGTAAATTCGAGCCGGGAGTTGAGAAGAAGGCGTGAGTAAATTAAAATGTTCATACCTGGCCCATTCGATATCGGATTTTAGTGTTCAAACATACGAATCGAAGCTAACAACGCTAGCTATGATATGGAATTACAAAATCCAGATTTTGAAACCCAGGTCAAGCGACATGACGAAATTACCAAATTTGAGGAGGGAATTGAGAAGAGTGCGTGAGTAAGTTAAAATGTTCATACCTGGCCCGTGTGATATCCGATTTTTGTGTTCAAACATTTGAATCGAATCTAACGACGTTACCGATGATATGGAATTAAAAAATTAAGATTTTGGAACTCAGGTCGAGAGACATGACAAAATTACCAAATTTGAGGAGGGAGTTGAGAAGCGCACGTCAGTATGTTAAAATGTTCATTCCTGGCTCGTGTGATATCGGATTTTTGTGTTCAAACATTCGAATCGAAGCTAACAACGCTACCTATAATATAGAGCGCGTGAGTATGTTAAAATGTTCATACCTGGCCCTTGTGATATCGGATTTTTGTGTTCAAACAATCGAATCGAAGCTAACAACGTTACCTATGATATGGAATTTAAAAATCAAGATTTTAAAACTCAGGTCGACAGACATGAAGAAATTAGTAAATTCGATGAGGGAGTTGAGAAGAAGGCGTGAGTAAATTAAAATGTTCATACCTGGCCCATTCGATATCGGATTTTGGTGTTCAAACATGCGAATCGAAGCTAACAACGCTAGCTATGATATGGAATTACAAAATCCAGATTTTGACACTCAGGTCAAGAGACATGACGAAATTACCAAATTTAAGGAGGGAGTTGAGAATAGCGCGTGAGTAAATTTAAATGTTCATACTTGGCTCGTGTGATATCGGATTTTTGTATTCAAACATGCGAATCGAAGCTAACAACGTTACCTATTATATGGAATTAGAAAATCAAGATTTTGAAACTCAGTTCGGGAGACATGACGAAATTATCAAATTTGAGGAGGGAGTTGAAATGAGCGCGTGAGTAAGTTAAAATGTTCATACCTGGACCGTGTGATATCCGATTTTTGTGTTCAAACATGCGAATCGAAGCTAACAACGCTAGCTATGATATGGAATTAAAAAATCAAGATTTTGACACTCAGGTCGAGAGACATGACGAAATTACCAAATTTGAGGAGGGAGTTGAGAAGAGCGCGTGCGTAAATTTAAATGTTCATACCTGGCTCGTGTGATATCGGATTTTCGTGTTCAAACATGCGAATCGAAGCTAACAACGTTACCTATGATATGGAATTTAAAAATCAAGATTTTGAAACTTAGTTCGGGAGACATGACGAAATTACCAAATTTGAGGAGGGAGTTGAGAACAGCGTGTGATAAAATTAAAATGTTCATACCTGGCCCGTGTGATATCCGATTTTGGTGTTCAAACATGCGAATCGAAGCTAACAACGCTAGTTATGATATGGAATTACAAAATCCAGATTTTGAAACTCAGGTCGAGAAACATGACGAAATTACCAAATTAGAGGAGGGAGTTGAGAAGAGCGCGTGAGTAAGTTAAAATGTTCATACCTGGCCCGTGTGATATCGGATTTTGGTTTTCAAAAATGTGAATCGAAGCTAACAACGTTACGTATGATATGGAATAAAAAAATCAAGATTTTGAAACTCAGTTCGAGAGACATGACGAAATTACCAAATTTGAGGAGGGAGTTGAGAACAGCGCGTGATAAAATTAAAATGTTCATACCTGGCCAGTGTGATATCGGATTTTTGTGTTCAAACATTCGAATCGAAGCTAACAACGTTACCGATGATATGGAATTTAAAAATCAAGATTTTGAAACTCAGGTCGAGACACATAAAGTAATTAGTAAATTCGAGCCGGGAGTTGAGAAGAAGGCGTGAGTAAATTAAAATGTTCATACCTGGCCCATTCGAAATCGGATTTTAGTGTTCAAACATACGAATCGAAGCTAACAACGCTAGCTATGATATGGAATTACAAAATCCAGATTTTGAAACCCAGGTCCAGCGACAGTTGAGAATAGCGCGTGAGTAAGTGAAAATGTTCATACCTGGGCCGTGTGATATCGGATTTTTGTGTTCAAACATTCGAATCGAAGCTAACAACGCTAGCTATGATATGGAATTAAAAAATCCAGATTTTGACACTCAGGTCGAGAGACATGACGAAATTACCAAATTTGAGGAGGGAGTTGAGAAGTGCGTGTGCGTAAATTTAAATGTTCATACCTGGGTCGTGTGATATCGGATTTCTGTGTTCAAATATGCGAATCGAAGCTAACAACGTTACCTATTATATGGAATTAGAAAATCAAGATTTTGAAACTCAGTTCGGGAGACATGACGAAATTACCAAATTTGAGGAGGGAGTTGAGAACAGCGCGTGATAAAATTAAAATGTTCATACCTGGCCCGTGTGATATCCGATTTTGGTGTTCAAACATGCGAATCGAAGCTAACAACGCTAGTTATGATATGGAATTACAAAATCCAGATTTTGAAACTCAGGTCGAGAAACATGACGAAATTACGAAATTTGAGGAGGGAGTTGACAATAGCGCGTGAGTAAATTAAAATGTTCATACCTAGCCAGTGTGATATCAGATTTTTGTGTTCAAACATGCGAATCGAAGCTAACAACGCTACCTATGATATGGAATTAAAAAATCCAGATTTTGACACTCAGGTCGAGAGACATGACGAAATTACCAAATTTGAGGAGGGAGTTGAGAATAGCGCGTAAGTAAGTTAAAATGTTCATACCTGGCCCGTGTGATATCCGATTTCTGTGTTCAAACATTCGAATCGAAGCTAACAATGTTACTTATGATATGGAATTAGAAAATCAAGATTTTGAAACTCAGTTCGAGAGACATGACGAAATTACCAAATTAGAGGAGGGAGTTGAGAAGAGCGCGTGAGTATGTTAAAATGTTCATACCTGGCCCTTGTGATATCCGATTTTTGTGTTCAAACATTCGAATCGAATCTAACGACGTTACCGATGATATGGAATTAAAAAATTAAGATTTTGGAACTCAGGTCGAGAGACATGAAGTAATTAGTAAATTCGAGGAGGGAGTTGAGAAGAAGGCGTGAGTAAATTAAAATGTTCATACCTGGCCCATTCGATATCGGATTTTGGTGTTCAAACATGCGAATCGAAGCTAACAACGCTAGCTATCATATGGAATTACAAAATCCAAATTTTGAAATTCAGGTCGAGAGACATGACGAAATTACCAAATTTGAGCAGGGAGTTGAGAATAGCGCGTGAGTAAGTGAAAATGTTCATACCTGGGCCGTGTGATATCGGATTTTTGTGTTCAAACATTCGAATCGAAGCTAACAACGCTACCTATGATATGGAATTAAAAAATCCAGATTTTGATACTCAGGTCGAGAGACATGACGAAATTACCAAATTTGAGGAGGGAGTTGAGAAGAGCGCGTGCGTAAATTTAAATGTTCATACCTGGCTCGTGTGATATCGGATTTTTGTGTTCAAATATGCGAATCGAAGCTAACAACGTTACCTATTATATGGAATTAGAAAATCAAGATTTTGAAACTCAGTTCGGGAGACATGACAAAATTACCAAATTTGAGGAGGGAGTTGAGAATAGCGCGTGAGTAAGTTAAAATGTTCATACCTGGCCCGTGTGATATCGGATTTTGGTGTTCAAACATGCGAATCGAAGCTAACAACGCTAGTTATGATATGGAATTACAAAATCCAGATTTTGAAACTCAGGTCGAGAAACATGACGAAATTACGAAATTTGAGGAGGGAGTTGACAATAGCGCGTGAGTAAATTAAAATGTTCATACCTAGCCAGTGTGATATCAGATTTTTGTGTTCAAACATGCGAATCGAAGCTAACAACGCTACGTATGATATGGAATTAAAAAATCAAAATTTTGAAACTCAGTTCGATAGACATGACGAAATTACCAAATTTGAGGAGGGAGTTGAGAACAGCGCGTGATAAAATTAAAATGTTCTTACCTGGCCCGTGTGATATCCGATTTTGGTGTTCAAACATGCGAATCGAAGCTAACGCTAGTTATGATATGGAATTACAAAATCCAGATTTTGAAACTCAGGTCGAGAAACATGACGAAATTACGAAATTTGAGGAGGGAGTTGACAATAGCGCGTGAGTAAATTAAAATGTTCATACCTAGCCAGTGTGATATCAGATTTTTGTGTTCAAACATACGAATCGAAGCTAACAACGTTACCTATGATATGGAATTTAAAAATCAAGATTTTGAAACTTAGGTCGAGAGACATGAAGAAATTAGTAAATTCGAGCCGGGAGTTGAGAAGAAGGCGTGAGTAAATTAAAATGTTCATACCTGCCCCATTCGAAATCGGATTGTTGTGTTCAAACATACGAATCGAAGCTAACAACGCTAGCTATGATATGGAATTACAAAATCCAGATTTTGAAACCCAGGTCAAGCGACATGACGAAATTACCAAATTTCAGGAGGGAGTTGAGAATAGCACGTGAGTAAGTGAAAATGTTCATACCTGGGCCGTGTGATATCGGATTTTTGTGTTCAAACATTCGAATCGAAGCTAACAACGCTAGCTATGATATGGAATTAAAAAATCCAGATTTTGACACTCAGGTCGAGAGACATGACGAAATTACCAAATTTGAGGAGGGAGTTGAGAACAGCGCGTGAGTAAGTTAAAATGTTGATACCTGGACCGTGTGATCTCGGATTTTTGTGGACAAACATTTGAATCGAAGATAACAACGTTACCTATGCTATGGAATTACAAAATCAAGATTTTGAAACCCAGGTCGAGAGACATGACGAAATTACCAAATTTGAGGAGGGAGTTGAGAAGAGCGCGTGCGTAAGTTAAAATGTTCATACCTGGCCCGTGTGATATCGGATTTTGGTGTTCAAACATGTGAATCGAAGCTAACAACGTTACGTATGATATGGAATTAAAAAATCAAGATTTTGAAACTGAGTTCAAGAAACATGACGAAATTACCAAATTTGAGGAGGGAGTTGAGAAGAGCGCGTGCGTAAGTTAAAATGTTCATACTTGGCCCGTGTGATATCGGATTTTGGTGTTCAAACATGCGAATCGAAGCTAACAACGCTAGTTATGATATGGAATTAAAAAATCAAGATTTTGAAACTCAGTTCGAGAGACATGACGAAATTACCAAATTGGAGGAGGGAGTTTAGAAGAGCGCGTGAGTAAGTTAAAATGTTCATACCTGGCCCGTGTGATATCGGATTTTTGTGTTCAAACATACGAATCGAAGCTAACTACGTTACCTATGATATGGAATTTAAAAATCAAGATTTTGAAACTTAGGTCGAGAGACATGAAGAAATTAGTAAATTCGAGCCGGGAGTTGAGAAGAAGGCGTGAGTAAATTAAAATGTTCATACCTGGCCCATTCGATATCGGATTTTAGTGTTCAAACATACGAATCGAAGCTAACAACGCTAGCTATGATATGGAATTACAAAATCCAGATTTTGAAACCCAGGTCAAGCGACATGACGAAATTACCAAATTTGAGGAGGGAATTGAGAAGAGTGCGTGAGTAAGTTAAAATGTTCATACCTGGCCCGTGTGATATCCGATTTTTGTGTTCAAACATTTGAATCGAATCTAACGACGTTACCGATGATATGGAATTAAAAAATTAAGATTTTGGAACTCAGGTCGAGAGACATGACAAAATTACCAAATTTGAGGAGGGAGTTGAGAAGCGCACGTCAGTATGTTAAAATGTTCATTCCTGGCTCGTGTGATATCGGGTTTTTGTGTTCAAACATTCGAATCGAAGCTAACAACGCTACCTATAATATAGAGCGCGTGAGTATGTTAAAATGTTCATACCTGGCCCTTGTGATATCGGATTTTTGTGTTCAAACAATCGAATCGAAGCTAACAACGTTACCTATGATATGGAATTTAAAAATCAAGATTTTAAAACTCAGGTCGACAGACATGAAGAAATTAGTAAATTCGATGAGGGAGTTGAGAAGAAGGCGTGAGTAAATTAAAATGTTCATACCTGGCCCATTCGATATCGGATTTTGGTGTTCAAACATGCGAATCGAAGCTAACAACGCTAGCTATGATATGGAATTACAAAATCCAGATTTTGACACTCAGGTCAAGAGACATGACGAAATTACCAAATTTAAGGAGGGAGTTGAGAATAGCGCGTGAGTAAATTTAAATGTTCATACTTGGCTCGTGTGATATCGGATTTTTGTATTCAAACATGCGAATCGAAGCTAACAACGTTACCTATTATATGGAATTAGAAAATCAAGATTTTGAAACTCAGTTCGGGAGACATGACGAAATTATCAAATTTGAGGAGGGAGTTGAGATGAGCGCGTGAGTAAGTTAAAATGTTCATACCTGGACCGTGTGATATCCGATTTTTGTGTTCAAACATGCGAATCGAAGCTAACAACGCTAGCTATGATATGGAATTAAAAAATCCAGATTTTGACACTCAGGTCGAGAGACATGACGAAATTACCAAATTTGAGGAGGGAGTTGAGAAGAGCGCGTGCGTAAATTTAAATGTTCATACCTGGCTCGTGTGATATCGGATTTTTGTGTTCAAATATTCGAATCGAAGCTAACAACATTACCTATGATATGGAATTAAAAAATCCAGATCGAGAGACATCACGAAATTACCAAATTTGAGGAGAGAGTTGAGAAGAAGGCGTGAGTAAATTAAAATGTTCATACCTGGCCCATTCGATATCTATGATATGGGATTAGAAAATCAAGATTTTGAAACTCAGTTCGCGAGACATGACGAAATTACCAAATTTGAGGAGGGAGTTGAAAACAGCGCGTGAGTAAGTTAAAATGTTGATACCTGGACCGTGTTATCTCGGATTTTTGTGGTCAAACATTCGAATCGAAGCTAACAACGTTGCCTATGATATGGAATTGCAAAATCAAGATTTTGAAACCCAGGTCGAGAGCGCGTGCGTATGTTAAAATTGGAGGAGGGAGTTGAGAAGAGCGCGTGCGTATGTTAAAATGTTCATACCTGGACCGTGTGATATCCGATTTTTGTGTTCAAACATTCGAATCGAATCTAACGACGTTACCGATGATATGGAATTAAAAAATTAAGATTTTGGAACTCAGGTCGAGAGACATGAAGTAATTAGTAAATTCGAGGAGGGAGTTGAGAAGAAGGCGTGAGTAAATTAAAATGTTCATACCTGGCCCATTCGATATCGGATTTTGGTGTTCAAACATGCGAATCGAAGTTAACAACGCTAGCTATGATATGGAATTACAAAATCCAGATTTTGAAACCCAGGTCAAGCGACATGACGAAATTACCAAATTTCAGGAGGGAGTTGAGAATAGCGCGTGAGTAAGTGAAAATGTTCATACCTATGATATGGAATTTAAAAATCAAGATTTTGAAACTTAGGTCGAGAGACATGAAGAAATTAGTAAATTCGAGCCGGGAGTTGGGAAGAAGGCGTGAGTAAATTAAAATGTTCATACCTGGCCCATTCGAAATCGGATTTTAGTGTTCAAACATACGAATCGAAGCTAACAACGCTAGCTATGATATCGAATTACAAAATCCAGATTTTGAAACCCAGGTCAAGCGACATGACGAAATTACCAAATTTCAGGAGGGAGTTGAGAATAGCGCGTGAGTAAGTGAAAATGTTCATACCTGGGCCGTGTGATATCGGATTTTTGTGTTCAAACATTCGAATCGAAGCTAACAACGCTAGCTATGATATGGAATTAAAAAATCTAGATTTTGACACTCAGGTCGAGAGACATGACGAAATTACCAAATTTGAGGAGGGAGTTGAGAACAGCGCGTGAGTAAGTTAAAATGTTGATACCTGGACCGTGTGATCTCGGATTTTTGTGGACAAACATTTGAATCGAAGATAACAACGTTACCTATGCTATGGAATTACAAAATCAAGATTTTGAAACCCAGGTCGAGAGACATGACGAAATTACCAAATTTGAGGAGGGAGTTGAGAAGAGCGCGTGCGTAAGTTAAAATGTTCATACTTGGCCCGTGTGATATCGGATTTTGGTGTTCAAACATGCGAATCGAAGCTAACAACGCTAGTTATGATATGGAATTAAAAAATCCAGATTTTGAAACTCAGGTCGAGAAACATGACGAAATTACCAAATTGGAGGAGGGAGTTGAGAATAGCGCGTGAGTAAGTGAAAATGTTCATACCTGGGCCGTGTGATATCGGATTTTTGTGTTCAAACATTCGAATCGAAGCTAACAACGCTACCTATGATATGGAATTAAAAAATCCAGATTTTGATACTCAGGTCGAGAGACATGACGAAATTACCAAATTTGAGGAGGGAGTTGAGAAGAGCGCGTGCGTAAATTTAAATGTTCATACCTGGCTCGTGTGATATCGGATTTTTGTGTTCAAATATGCGAATCGAAGCTAACAACGTTACCTATTATATGGAATTAGAAAATCAAGATTTTGAAACTCAGTTCGGGAGACATGACAAAATTACCAAATTTGAGGGAGTTGAGAATAGCGCGTGAGTAAGTTAAAATGTTCATACCTGGCCCGTGTGATATCGGATTTTGGTGTTCAAACATGCGAATCGAAGCTAACAACGCTAGTTATGATATGGAATTACAAAATCCAGATTTTGAAACTCAGGTCGAGAAACATGACGAAATTACGAAATTTGAGGAGGGAGTTGACAATAGCGCGTGAGTAAATTAAAATGTTCATACCTAGCCAGTGTGATATCAGATTTTTGTGTTCAAACATGCGAATCGAAGCTAACAACGCTACGTATGATATGGAATTTAAAAATCAAGATTTTGAAACTTAGGTCGAGAGACATGAAGAAATTAGTAAATTCGAGCCGGGAGTTGAGAAGAAGGCGTGAGTAAATTAAAATGTTCATACCTGGCCCATTCGAAATCGGATTTTAGTGTTCAAACATACGAATCGAAGCTAACAACGCTAGCTATGATATCGAATTACAAAATCCAGATTTTGAAACCCAGGTCAAGCGACATGACGAAATTACCAAATTTCAGGAGGGAGTTGAGAATAGCGCGTGAGTAAGTGAAAATGTTCATACCTGGGCCGTGTGATATCGGATTTTTGTGTTCAAACATTCGAATCGAAGCTAACAACGCTAGCTATGATATGGAATTAAAAAATCTAGATTTTGACACTCAGGTCGAGAGACATGACGAAATTACCAAATTTGAGGAGGGAGTTGAGAACAGCGCGTGAGTAAGTTAAAATGTTGATACCTGGACCGTGTGATCTCGGATTTTTGTGGACAAACATTTGAATCGAAGATAACAACGTTACCTATGCTATGGAATTACAAAATCAAGATTTTGAAACCCAGGTCGAGAGACATGACGAAATTACCAAATTTGAGGAGGGAGTTGAAAAGAGCGCGTGCGTAAGTTAAAATGTTCATACCTGGCCCGTGTGATATCGGATTTTGGTGTTCAAACATGTGAATCGAAGCTAACAACGTTACGTATGATATGGAATTAAAAAATCAAGATTTTGAAACTGAGTTCAAGAAACATGACGAAATTACCAAATTTGAGGAGGGAGTTGAGAAGAGCGCGTGCGTAAATTTAAATGTTCATACCTGGCTCGTGTGATATCGGATTTTTGTGCGTAACTCAGGTCGAGAGACATGAAGAAATTAGTAAATTCGAGGAGGGAGTTGAGAAGAAGCCGTGAGTAAATTAAAATGTTCATACTTGGCCCATTCGATATCGGATTTTGGTGTTCAAACATGCGAATCGAAGTTAACAACGCTAGCTATCATATGAAATTACAAAATCCAAATTTTGAAATTCAGGTCGAGAGACATGACGAAATTACCAAATTTGAGCAGGGAGTTGAGAATAGCGCGTGAGTAAGTGAAAATGTTCATACCTGGGCCGTGTGATATCGGATTTTTGTGTTCAAACATTCGAATCGAAGCTAACAACGCTAGCTATGATATGGAATTAAAAAATCCAAATTTTGACACTCAGGTCAAGAGACATGAGGAAATTACCAAATTTGAGGAGGGAGTTGAGAAGAGCGCGTGCGTAAATTTAAATGTTCATACCTGGCTCGTGTGATATCGGATTTCTGTGTTCAAATATGCGAATCGAAGCTAACAACGTTACCTATAATCTGGAATTAGAAAATCAAGATTTTGAAACTCAGTTCGGGAGACATGACGAAATTACCAAATTTGAGGAGGGAGTTGAGAACAGCGTGTGATAAAATTAAAATGTTCATACCTGGCCCGTGTGATATCCGATTTTGGTGTTCAAACATGCGAATCGAAGCTAACAACGCTAGTTATGATATGGAATTACAAAATCCAGATTTTGAAACTCAGGTCGAGAAACATGACGAAATTACCAAATTAGAGGAGGGAGTTGAGAAGAGCGCGTGAGTAAGTTAAAATGTTCATACCTGGCCCGTGTGATATCGGATTTTGGTTTTCAAAAATGTGAATCGAAGCTAACAACGTTACGTATGATATGGAATAAAAAATCAAGATTTTGAAACTCAGTTCGAGAGACATGACGAAATTACCAAATTTGAGGAGGGAGTTGAGAACAGCGCGTGATAAAATTAAAATGTTCATACCTGGCCTGTGTGATATCGGATTTTTGTGTTCAAACATTCGAATCGAATCTAACGACGTTACCGATGATATGGAATTAAAAAATCAAGATTTTGAAACTCAGGTCGAGACACATAAAGTAATTAGTAAATTCGAGGAGGGAGTTGAGAAGAAGGCGTGAGGAAATTAAAATGTTCATACCTGGCCCATTCGATATCGGATTTTGGTGTTCAAACATGCGAATCGAAGTTAACAACGCTAGCTATCATATTGAATTACAAAATCCAAATTTTGAAATTCAGGTCGAGAGACATGACGAAATTACCAAATTTGAGCAGGGAGTTGAGAATAGCGCGTGAGTAAGTGAAAATGTTCATACCTGGGCCGTGTGATATCGGATTTTTGTGTTCAAACATTCGAATCGAAGCTAACAACGCTAGCTATGATATGGAATTAAAAAATCCAGATTTTGACACTCAGGTCGAGAGACATGACGAAATGACCAAATTTGAGGAGGGAGTTGAGAAGTGCGTGTGCGTAAATTTAAATGTTCATACCTGGCTCGTGTGATATCGGATTTCTGTGTTCAAATATGCGAATCGAAGCTAACAACGTTACCTATTATATGGAATTAGAAAATCAAGATTTTGAAACTCAGTTCGGGAGACATGACGAAATTACCAAATTTGAGGAGGGAGTTGAGAACATCGCGTGATAAAATTAAAATGTTCATACCTGGCCCGTGTGATATCCGATTTTGGTGTTCAAACATGCGAATCGAAGCTAACAACGCTAGTTATGATATGGAATTACAAAATCCAGATTTTGAAACTCAGGTCGAGAAACATGACGAAATTACGAAATTTGAGGAGGGAGTTGACAATAGCGCGTGAGTAAATTAAAATGTTCATACCTAGCCAGTGTGATATCAGATTTTTGTGTTCAAACATGCGAATCGAAGCTAACAACGCTACCTATGATATGGAATTAAAAAATCCAGATTTCGAAACCCAGGTCGAGAGACATGACGAAATTACCAAATTTGAGGAGGGAGTTGAGAATAGCGCGTAAGTAAGTTAAAATGTTCATACCTGGCCCGTGTGATATCCGATTTCTGTGTTCAAACATTCGAATCGAAGCTAACAATGTTACTTATGATATGGAATTAGAAAATCAAGATTTTGAAACTCAGTTCGAGAGACATGACGAAATTACCAAATTAGAGGAGGGAGTTGAGAAGAGCGCGTGAGTATGTTAAAATGTTCATACCTGGCCCTTGTGATATCCGATTTTTGTGTTCAAACATTCGAATCGAATCTAACGACGTTACCGATGATATGGAATTAAAAAATTAAGATTTTGGAACTCAGGTCGAGAGACATGAAGTAATTAGTAAATTCGAGGAGGGAGTTGAGAAGAAGGCGTGAGTAAATTAAAATGTTCATACCTGGCCCATTCGATATCGGATTTTGGTGTTCAAACATGCGAATCGAAGCTAACAACGCTAGCTATCATATGGAATTACAAAATCCAAATTTTGAAATTCAGGTCGAGAGACATGACGAAATTACCAAATTTGAGCAGGGAGTTGAGAATAGCGCGTGAGTAAGTGAAAATGTTCATACCTGGGCCGTGTGATATCGGATTTTTGTGTTCAAACATTCGAATCGAAGCTAACAACGCTACCTATGATATGGAATTAAAAAATCCAGATTTTGATACTCAGGTCGAGAGACATGACGAAATTACCAAATTTGAGGAGGGAGTTGAGAAGAGCGCGTGCGTAAATTTAAATGTTCATACCTGGCTCGTGTGATATCGGATTTTTGTGTTCAAATATGCGAATCGAAGCTAACAACGTTACCTATTATATGGAATTAGAAAATCAAGATTTTGAAACTCAGTTCGGGAGACATGACAAAATTACCAAATTTGAGGAGGGAGTTGAGAATAGCGCGTGAGTAAGTTAAAATGTTCATACCTGGCCCGTGTGATATCGGATTTTGGTGTTCAAACATGCGAATCGAAGCTAACAACGCTAGTTATGATATGGAATTACAAAATCCAGATTTTGAAACTCAGGTCGAGAAACATGACGAAATTACGAAATTTGAGGAGGGAGTTGACAATAGCGCGTGAGTAAATTAAAATGTTCATACCTAGCCAGTGTGATATCAGATTTTTGTGTTCAAACATGCGAATCGAAGCTAACAACGCTACGTATGATATGGAATTAAAAAATCAAAATTTTGAAACTCAGTTCGATAGACATGACGAAATTACCAAATTTGAGGAGGGAGTTGAGAACAGCGCGTGATAAAATTAAAATGTTCTTACCTGGCCCGTGTGATATCCGATTTTGGTGTTCAAACATGCGAATCGAAGCTAACAACGCTAGTTATGATATGGAATTACAAAATCCAGATTTTGAAACTCAGGTCGAGAAACATGACGAAATTACGAAATTTGAGGAGGGAGTTGACAATAGCGCGTGAGTAAATTAAAATGTTCATACCTAGCCAGTGTGATATCAGATTTTTGTGTTCAAACATACGAATCGAAGCTAACAACGTTACCTATGATATGGAATTTAAAAATCAAGATTTTGAAACTTAGGTCGAGAGACATGAAGAAATTAGTAAATTCGAGCCGGGACTTGAGAAGAAGGCGTGAGTAAATTAAAATGTTCATACCTGGCCCATTCGAAATCGGATTTTAGTGTTCAAACATACGAATCGAAGCTAACAACGCTAGCTATGATATGGAATTACAAAATCCAGATTTTGAAACCCAGGTCAAGCGACATGACGAAATTACCAAATTTCAGGAGGGAGTTGAGAATAGCGCGTGAGTAAGTGAAAATGTTCATACCTGGGCCGTGTGATATCGGATTTTTGTGTTCAAACATTCGAATCGAAGCTAACAACGCTAGCTATGATATGGAATTAAAAAATCCAGATTTTGACACTCAGGTCGAGAGACATGACGAAATTACCAAATTTGAGGAGGGAGTTGAGAACAGCGCGTGAGTAAGTTAAAATGTTGATACCTGGACCGTGTGATCTCGGATTTTTGTGGACAAACATTCGAATCGAAGATAACAACGTTACCTATGCTATGGAATTACAAAATCAAGATTTTGAAACCCAGGTCGAGAGACATGACGAAATTACCAAATTTGAGGAGGGAGTTGAGAAGAGCGCGTGCGTAAGTTAAAATGTTCATACCTGGCCCGTGTGATATCGGATTTTTGTGTTCAAACATGTGAATCGAAGCTAACAACGTTACGTATGATATGGAATTAAAAAATCAAGATTTTGAAACTGAGTTCAAGAAACATGACGAAATTACCAAATTTGAGGAGGGAGTTGAGAAGAGCGCGTGCGTAAGTTAAAATGTTCATACTTGGCCCGTGTGATATCGGATTTTGGTGTTCAAACATGCGAATCGAAGCTAACAACGCTAGTTATGATATGGAATTAAAAAATCAAGATTTTGAAACTCAGTTCGAGAGACATGACGAAATTACCAAATTGGAGGAGGGAGTTTAGAAGAGCGCGTGAGTAAGTTAAAATGTTCATACCTGGCCCGTGTGATATCGGATTTTTGTGTTCAAACATACGAATCGAAGCTAACTACGTTACCTATGATATGGAATTTAAAAATCAAGATTTTGAAACTTAGGTCGAGAGACATGAAGAAATTAGTAAATTCGAGCCGGGAGTTGAGAAGAAGGCGTGAGTAAATTAAAATGTTCATACCTGGCCCATTCGATATCGGATTTTAGTGTTCAAACATACGAATCGAAGCTAACAACGCTAGCTATGATATGGAATTACAAAATCCAGATTTTGAAACCCAGGTCAAGCGACATGACGAAATTACCAAATTTGAGGAGGGAATTGAGAAGAGTGCGTGAGTAAGTTAAAATGTTCATACCTGGCCCGTGTGATATCCGATTTTTGTGTTCAAACATTTGAATCGAATCTAACGACGTTACCGATGATATGGAATTAAAAAATTAAGATTTTGGAACTCAGGTCGAGAGACATGACAAAATTACCAAATTTGAGGAGGGAGTTGAGAAGCGCACGTCAGTATGTTAAAATGTTCATTCCTGGCTCGTGTGATATCGGATTTTTGTGTTCAAACATTCGAATCGAAGCTAACAACGCTACCTATAATATAGAGCGCGTGAGTATGTTAAAATGTTCATACCTGGCCCTTGTGATATCGGATTTTTGTGTTCAAACAATCGAATCGAAGCTAACAACGTTACCTATGATATGGAATTTAAAAATCAAGATTTTAAAACTCAGGTCGACAGACATGAAGAAATTAGTAAATTCGATGAGGGAGTTGAGAAGAAGGCGTGAGTAAATTAAAATGTTCATACCTGGCCCATTCGATATCGGATTTTGGTGTTCAAACATGCGAATCGAAGCTAACAACGCTAGCTATGATATGGAATTACAAAATCCAGATTTTGACACTCAGGTCAAGAGACATGACGAAATTACCAAATTTAAGGAGGGAGTTGAGAATAGCGCGTGAGTAAATTTAAATGTTCATACTTGGCTCGTGTGATATCGGATTTTTGTATTCAAACATGCGAATCGAAGCTAACAACGTTACCTATTATATGGAATTAGAAAATCAAGATTTTGAAACTCAGTTCGGGAGACATGACGAAATTATCAAATTTGAGGAGGGAGTTGAAATGAGCGCGTGAGTAAGTTAAAATGTTCATACCTGGACCGTGTGATATCCGATTTTTGTGTTCAAACATGCGAATCGAAGCTAACAACGCTAGCTATGATATGGAATTAAAAAATCAAGATTTTGACACTCAGGTCGAGAGACATGACGAAATTACCAAATTTGAGGAGGGAGTTGAGAAGAGCGCGTGCGTAAATTTAAATGTTCATACCTGGCTCGTGTGATATCGGATTTTCGTGTTCAAACATGCGAATCGAAGCTAACAACGTTACCTATGATATGGAATTTAAAAATCAAGATTTTGAAACTTAGTTCGGGAGACATGACGAAATTACCAAATTTGAGGAGGGAGTTGAGAACAGCGTGTGATAAAATTAAAATGTTCATACCTGGCCCGTGTGATATCCGATTTTGGTGTTCAAACATGCGAATCGAAGCTAACAACGCTAGTTATGATATGGAATTACAAAATCCAGATTTTGAAACTCAGGTCGAGAAACATGACGAAATTACCAAATTAGAGGAGGGAGTTGAGAAGAGCGCGTGAGTAAGTTAAAATGTTCATACCTGGCCCGTGTGATATCGGATTTTGGTTTTCAAAAATGTGAATCGAAGCTAACAACGTTACGTATGATATGGAATAAAAAAATCAAGATTTTGAAACTCAGTTCGAGAGACATGACGAAATTACCAAATTTGAGGAGGGAGTTGAGAACAGCGCGTGATAAAATTAAAATGTTCATACCTGGCCAGTGTGATATCGGATTTTTGTGTTCAAACATTCGAATCGAAGCTAACAACGTTACCGATGATATGGAATTTAAAAATCAAGATTTTGAAACTCAGGTCGAGACACATAAAGTAATTAGTAAATTCGAGCCGGGAGTTGAGAAGAAGGCGTGAGTAAATTAAAATGTTCATACCTGGCCCATTCGAAATCGGATTTTAGTGTTCAAACATACGAATCGAAGCTAACAACGCTAGCTATGATATGGAATTACAAAATCCAGATTTTGAAACCTAGGTCCAGCGACAGTTGAGAATAGCGCGTGAGTAAGTGAAAATGTTCATACCTGGGCCGTGTGATATCGGATTTTTGTGTTCAAACATTCGAATCGAAGCTAACAACGCTAGCTATGATATGGAATTAAAAAATCCAGATTTTGACACTCAGGTCGAGAGACATGACGAAATTACCAAATTTGAGGAGGGAGTTGAGAAGTGCGTGTGCGTAAATTTAAATGTTCATACCTGGCTCGTGTGATATCGGATTTCTGTGTTCAAATATGCGAATCGAAGCTAACAACGTTACCTATTATATGGAATTAGAAAATCAAGATTTTGAAACTCAGTTCGGGAGACATGACGAAATTACCAAATTTGAGGAGGGAGTTGAGAACAGCGCGTGATAAAATTAAAATGTTCATACCTGGCCCGTGTGATATCCGATTTTGGTGTTCAAACATGCGAATCGAAGCTAACAACGCTAGTTATGATATGGAATTACAAAATCCAGATTTTGAAACTCAGGTCGAGAAACATGACGAAATTACGAAATTTGAGGAGGGAGTTGACAATAGCGCGTGAGTAAATTAAAATGTTCATACCTAGCCAGTGTGATATCAGATTTTTGTGTTCAAACATGCGAATCGAAGCTAACAACGCTACCTATGATATGGAATTAAAAAATCCAGATTTTGACACTCAGGTCGAGAGACATGACGAAATTACCAAATTTGAGGAGGGAGTTGAGAATAGCGCGTAAGTAAGTTAAAATGTTCATACCTGGCCCGTGTGATATCCGATTTCTGTGTTCAAACATTCGAATCGAAGCTAACAATGTTACTTATGATATGGAATTAGAAAATCAAGATTTTGAAACTCAGTTCGAGAGACATGACGAAATTACCAAATTAGAGGAGGGAGTTGAGAAGAGCGCGTGAGTATGTTAAAATGTTCATACCTGGCCCTTGTGATATCCGATTTTTGTGTTCAAACATTCGAATCGAATCTAACGACGTTACCGATGATATGGAATTAAAAAATTAAGATTTTGGAACTCAGGTCGAGAGACATGAAGTAATTAGTAAATTCGAGGAGGGAGTTGAGAAGAAGGCGTGAGTAAATTAAAATGTTCATACCTGGCCCATTCGATATCGGATTTTGGTGTTCAAACATGCGAATCGAAGCTAACAACGCTAGCTATCATATGGAATTACAAAATCCAAATTTTGAAATTCAGGTCGAGAGACATGACGAAATTACCAAATTTGAGCAGGGAGTTGAGAATAGCGCGTGAGTAAGTGAAAATGTTCATACCTGGGCCGTGTGATATCGGATTTTTGTGTTCAAACATTCGAATCGAAGCTAACAACGCTACCTATGATATGGAATTAAAAAATCCAGATTTTGATACTCAGGTCGAGAGACATGACGAAATTACCAAATTTGAGGAGGGAGTTGAGAAGAGCGCGTGCGTAAATTTAAATGTTCATACCTGGCTCGTGTGATATCGGATTTTTGTGTTCAAATATGCGAATCGAAGCTAACAACGTTACCTATTATATGGAATTAGAAAATCAAGATTTTGAAACTCAGTTCGGGAGACATGACAAAATTACCAAATTTGAGGAGGGAGTTGAGAATAGCGCGTGAGTAAGTTAAAATGTTCATACCTGGCCCGTGTGATATCGGATTTTGGTGTTCAAACATGCGAATCGAAGCTAACAACGCTAGTTATGATATGGAATTACAAAATCCAGATTTTGAAACTCAGGTCGAGAAACATGACGAAATTACGAAATTTGAGGAGGGAGTTGACAATAGCGCGTGAGTAAATTAAAATGTTCATACCTAGCCAGTGTGATATCAGATTTTTGTGTTCAAACATGCGAATCGAAGCTAACAACGCTACGTATGATATGGAATTAAAAAATCAAAATTTTGAAACTCAGTTCGATAGACATGACGAAATTACCAAATTTGAGGAGGGAGTTGAGAACAGCGCGTGATAAAATTAAAATGTTCTTACCTGGCCCGTGTGATATCCGATTTTGGTGTTCAAACATGCGAATCGAAGCTAACGCTAGTTATGATATGGAATTACAAAATCCAGATTTTGAAACTCAGGTCGAGAAACATGACGAAATTACGAAATTTGAGGAGGGAGTTGACAATAGCGCGTGAGTAAATTAAAATGTTCATACCTAGCCAGTGTGATATCAGATTTTTGTGTTCAAACATACGAATCGAAGCTAACAACGTTACCTATGATATGGAATTTAAAAATCAAGATTTTGAAACTTAGGTCGAGAGACATGAAGAAATTAGTAAATTCGAGCCGGGAGTTGAGAAGAAGGCGTGAGTAAATTAAAATGTTCATACCTGCCCCATTCGAAATCGGATTTTTGTGTTCAAACATACGAATCGAAGCTAACAACGCTAGCTATGATATGGAATTACAAAATCCAGATTTTGAAACCCAGGTCAAGCGACATGACGAAATTACCAAATTTCAGGAGGGAGTTGAGAATAGCACGTGAGTAAGTGAAAATGTTCATACCTGGGCCGTGTGATATCGGATTTTTGTGTTCAAACATTCGAATCGAAGCTAACAACGCTAGCTATGATATGGAATTAAAAAATCCAGATTTTGACACTCAGGTCGAGAGACATGACGAAATTACCAAATTTGAGGAGGGAGTTGAGAACAGCGCGTGAGTAAGTTAAAATGTTGATACCTGGACCGTGTGATCTCGGATTTTTGTGGACAAACATTTGAATCGAAGATAACAACGTTACCTATGCTATGGAATTACAAAATCAAGATTTTGAAACCCAGGTCGAGAGACATGACGAAATTACCAAATTTGAGGAGGGAGTTGAGAAGAGCGCGTGCGTAAGTTAAAATGTTCATACCTGGCCCGTGTGATATCGGATTTTGGTGTTCAAACATGTGAATCGAAGCTAACAACGTTACGTATGATATGGAATTAAAAAATCAAGATTTTGAAACTGAGTTCAAGAAACATGACGAAATTACCAAATTTGAGGAGGGAGTTGAGAAGAGCGCGTGCGTAAGTTAAAATGTTCATACTTGGCCCGTGTGATATCGGATTTTGGTGTTCAAACATGCGAATCGAAGCTAACAACGCTAGTTATGATATGGAATTAAAAAATCAAGATTTTGAAACTCAGTTCGAGAGACATGACGAAATTACCAAATTGGAGGAGGGAGTTTAGAAGAGCGCGTGAGTAAGTTAAAATGTTCATACCTGGCCCGTGTGATATCGGATTTTTGTGTTCAAACATACGAATCGAAGCTAACTACGTTACCTATGATATGGAATTTAAAAATCAAGATTTTGAAACTTAGGTCGAGAGACATGAAGAAATTAGTAAATTCGAGCCGGGAGTTGAGAAGAAGGCGTGACTAAATTAAAATGTTCATACCTGGCCCATTCGATATCGGATTTTAGTGTTCAAACATACGAATCGAAGCTAACAACGCTAGCTATGATATGGAATTACAAAATCCAGATTTTGAAACCCAGGTCAAGCGACATGACGAAATTACCAAATTTGAGGAGGGAATTGAGAAGAGTGCGTGAGTAAGTTAAAATGTTCATACCTGGCCCGTGTGATATCCGATTTTTGTGTTCAAACATTTGAATCGAATCTAACGACGTTACCGATGATATGGAATTAAAAAATTAAGATTTTGGAACTCAGGTCGAGAGACATGACAAAATTACCAAATTTGAGGAGGGAGTTGAGAAGCGCACGTCAGTATGTTAAAATGTTCATTCCTGGCTCGTGTGATATCGGGTTTTTGTGTTCAAACATTCGAATCGAAGCTAACAACGCTACCTATAATATAGAGCGCGTGAGTATGTTAAAATGTTCATACCTGGCCCTTGTGATATCGGATTTTTGTGTTCAAACAATCGAATCGAAGCTAACAACGTTACCTATGATATGGAATTTAAAAATCAAGATTTTAAAACTCAGGTCGACAGACATGAAGAAATTAGTAAATTCGATGAGGGAGTTGAGAAGAAGGCGTGAGTAAATTAAAATGTTCATACCTGGCCCATTCGATATCGGATTTTGGTGTTCAAACATGCGAATCGAAGCTAACAACGCTAGCTATGATATGGAATTACAAAATCCAGATTTTGACACTCAGGTCAAGAGACATGACGAAATTACCAAATTTAAGGAGGGAGTTGAGAATAGCGCGTGAGTAAATTTAAATGTTCATACTTGGCTCGTGTGATATCGGATTTTTGTATTCAAACATGCGAATCGAAGCTAACAACGTTACCTATTATATGGAATTAGAAAATCAAGATTTTGAAACTCAGTTCGGGAGACATGACGAAATTATCAAATTTGAGGAGGGAGTTGAGATGAGCGCGTGAGTAAGTTAAAATGTTCATACCTGGACCGTGTGATATCCGATTTTTGTGTTCAAACATGCGAATCGAAGCTAACAACGCTAGCTATGATATGGAATTAAAAAATCCAGATTTTGACACTCAGGTCGAGAGACATGACGAAATTACCAAATTTGAGGAGGGAGTTGAGAAGAGCGCGTGCGTAAATTTAAATGTTCATACCTGGCTCGTGTGATATCGGATTTTTGTGTTCAAATATTCGAATCGAAGCTAACAACATTACCTATGATATGGAATTAAAAAATCCAGATCGAGAGACATCACGAAATTACCAAATTTGAGGAGAGAGTTGAGAAGAAGGCGTGAGTAAATTAAAATGTTCATACCTGGCCCATTCGATATCTATGATATGGGATTAGAAAATCAAGATTTTGAAACTCAGTTCGCGAGACATGACGAAATTACCAAATTTGAGGAGGGAGTTGAAAACAGCGCGTGAGTAAGTTAAAATGTTGATACCTGGACCGTGTTATCTCGGATTTTTGTGGTCAAACATTCGAATCGAAGCTAACAACGTTGCCTATGATATGGAATTGCAAAATCAAGATTTTGAAACCCAGGTCGAGAGACATGACGAAATTACCAAATTGGAGGAGGGAGTTGAGAAGAGCGCGTGCGTATGTTAAAATGTTCATACCTGGACCGTGTGATATCCGATTTTTGTGTTCAAACATTCGAATCGAATCTAACGACGTTACCGATGATATGGAATTAAAAAATTAAGATTTTGGAACTCAGGTCGAGAGACATGAAGTAATTAGTAAATTCGAGGAGGGAGTTGAGAAGAAGGCGTGAGTAAATTAAAATGTTCATACCTGGCCCATTCGATATCGGATTTTGGTGTTCAAACATGCGAATCGAAGTTAACAACGCTAGCTATGATATGGAATTACAAAATCCAGATTTTGAGACCCAGGTCAAGCGACATGACGAAATTACCAAATTTCAGGAGGGAGTTGAGAATAGCGCGTGAGTAAGTGAAAATGTTCATACCTATGATATGGAATTTAAAAATCAAGATTTTGAAACTTAGGTCGAGAGACATGAAGAAATTAGTAAATTCGAGCCGGGAGTTGGGAAGAAGGCGTGAGTAAATTAAAATGTTCATACCTGGCCCATTCGAAATCGGATTTTAGTGTTCAAACATACGAATCGAAGCTAACAACGCTAGCTATGATATCGAATTACAAAATCCAGATTTTGAAACCCAGGTCAAGCGACATGACGAAATTACCAAATTTCAGGAGGGAGTTGAGAATAGCGCGTGAGTAAGTGAAAATGTTCATACCTGGGCCGTGTGATATCGGATTTTTGTGTTCAAACATTCGAATCGAAGCTAACAACGCTAGCTATGATATGGAATTAAAAAATCTAGATTTTGACACTCAGGTCGAGAGACATGACGAAATTACCAAATTTGAGGAGGGAGTTGAGAACAGCGCGTGAGTAAGTTAAAATGTTGATACCTGGACCGTGTGATCTCGGATTTTTGTGGACAAACATTTGAATCGAAGATAACAACGTTACCTATGCTATGGAATTACAAAATCAAGATTTTGAAACCCAGGTCGAGAGACATGACGAAATTACCAAATTTGAGGAGGGAGTTGAGAAGAGCGCGTGCGTAAGTTAAAATGTTCATACTTGGCCCGTGTGATATCGGATTTTGGTGTTCAAACATGCGAATCGAAGCTAACAACGCTAGTTATGATATGGAATTAAAAAATCAAGATTTTGAAACTCAGTTCGAGAGACATGACGAAATTACCAAATTGGAGGAGGGAGTTGAGAATAGCGCGTGAGTAAGTGAAAATGTTCATACCTGGGCCGTGTGATATCGGATTTTTGTGTTCAAACATTCGAATCGAAGCTAACAACGCTACCTATGATATGGAATTAAAAAATCCAGATTTTGATACTCAGGTCGAGAGACATGACGAAATTACCAAATTTGAGGAGGGAGTTGAGAAGAGCGCGTGCGTAAATTTAAATGTTCATACCTGGCTCGTGTGATATCGGATTTTTGTGTTCAAATATGCGAATCGAAGCTAACAACGTTACCTATTATATGGAATTAGAAAATCAAGATTTTGAAACTCAGTTCGGGAGACATGACAAAATTACCAAATTTGAGGAGGGAGTTGAGAATAGCGCGTGAGTAAGTTAAAATGTTCATACCTGGCCCGTGTGATATCGGATTTTGGTGTTCAAACATGCGAATCGAAGCTAACAACGCTAGTTATGATATGGAATTACAAAATCCAGATTTTGAAACTCAGGTCGAGAAACATGACGAAATTACGAAATTTGAGGAGGGAGTTGACAATAGCGCGTGAGTAAATTAAAATGTTCATACCTAGCCAGTGTGATATCAGATTTTTGTGTTCAAACATGCGAATCGAAGCTAACAACGCTACGTATGATATGGAATTTAAAAATCAAGATTTTGAAACTTAGGTCGAGAGACATGAAGAAATTAGTAAATTCGAGCCGGGAGTTGAGAAGAAGGCGTGAGTAAATTAAAATGTTCATACCTGGCCCATTCGAAATCGGATTTTAGTGTTCAAACATACGAATCGAAGCTAACAACGCTAGCTATGATATCGAATTACAAAATCCAGATTTTGAAACCCAGGTCAAGCGACATGACGAAATTACCAAATTTCAGGAGGGAGTTGAGAATAGCGCGTGAGTAAGTGAAAATGTTCATACCTGGGCCGTGTGATATCGGATTTTTGTGTTCAAACATTCGAATCGAAGCTAACAACGCTAGCTATGATATGGAATTAAAAAATCTAGATTTTGACACTCAGGTCGAGAGACATGACGAAATTACCAAATTTGAGGAGGGAGTTGAGAACAGCGCGTGAGTAAGTTAAAATGTTGATACCTGGACCGTGTGATCTCGGATTTTTGTGGACAAACATTTGAATCGAAGATAACAACGTTACCTATGCTATGGAATTACAAAATCAAGATTTTGAAACCCAGGTCGAGAGACATGACGAAATTACCAAATTTGAGGAGGGAGTTGAAAAGAGCGCGTGCGTAAGTTAAAATGTTCATACCTGGCCCGTGTGATATCGGATTTTGGTGTTCAAACATGTGAATCGAAGCTAACAACGTTACGTATGATATGGAATTAAAAAATCAAGATTTTGAAACTGAGTTCAAGAAACATGACGAAATTACCAAATTTGAGGAGGGAGTTGAGAAGAGCGCGTGCGTAAGTTAAAATGTTCATACTTGGCCCGTGTGATATCGGATTTTGGTGTTCAAACATGCGAATCGAAGCTAACAACGCTAGTTATGATATGGAATTAAAAAATCAAGATTTTGAAACTCAGTTCGAGAGACATGACGAAATTACCAAATTGGAGGAGGGAGTTTAGAAGAGCGCGTGAGTATGTTAAAATGTTCATACCTGGCCCTTGTGATATCGGATTTTTGTGTTCAAACAATCGAATCGAAGCTAACAACGTTACCTATGATATGGAATTTAAAAATCAAGATTTTAAAACTCAGGTCGACAGACATGAAGAAATTAGTAAATTCGATGAGGGAGTTGAGAAGAAGGCGTGAGTAAATTAAAATGTTCATACCTGGCCCATTCGATATCGGATTTTGGTGTTCAAACATGCGAATCGAAGCTAACAACGCTAGCTATGATATGGAATTACAAAATCCAGATTTTGAAACCCAGGTCAAGCGACATGACGAAATTACCAAATTTCAGGAGGGAGTTGAGAATAGCGCGTGAGTAAGTGAAAATGTTCATACCTGGGCCGTGTGATATCGGATTTTTGTGTTCAAACATTCGAATCGAAGCTAACAACGCTAGCTATGATATGGAATTAAAAAATCTAGATTTTGACACTCAGGTCGAGAGACATGACGAAATTACCAAATTTGAGGAGGGAGTTGAGAACAGCGCGTGAGTAAGTTAAAATGTTGATACCTGGACCGTGTGATCTCGGATTTTTGTGGACAAACATTTGAATCGAAGATAACAACGTTACCTATGCTATGGAATTACAAAATCAAGATTTTGAAACCCAGGTCGAGAGACATGACGAAATTACCAAATTTGAGGAGGGAGTTGAGAAGAGCGCGTGCGTAAGTTAAAATGTTCATACCTGGCCCGTGTGATATCGGATTTTGGTGTTCAAACATGTGAATCGAAGCTAACAACGTTACGTATGATATGGAATTAAAAAATCAAGATTTTGAAACTGAGTTCAAGAAACATGACGAAATTACCAAATTTGAGGAGGGAGTTGAGAAGAGCGCGTGCGTAAGTTAAAATGTTCATACTTGGCCCGTGTGATATCGGATTTTGGTGTTCAAACATGCGAATCGAAGCTAACAACGCTAGTTATGATATGGAATTAAAAAATCAAGATTTTGAAACTCAGTTCGAGAGACATGACGAAATTACCAAATTGGAGGAGGGAGTTTAGAAGAGCGCGTGAGTATGTTAAAATGTTCATACCTGGCCCTTGTGATATCGGATTTTTGTGTTCAAACAATCGAATCGAAGCTAACAACGTTACCTATGATATGGAATTTAAAAATCAAGATTTTAAAACTCAGGTCGACAGACATGAAGAAATTAGTAAATTCGATGAGGGAGTTGAGAAGAAGGCGTGAGTAAATTAAAATGTTCATACCTGGCCCATTCGATATCGGATTTTGGTGTTCAAACATGCGAATCGAAGCTAACAACGCTAGCTATGATATGGAATTACAAAATCCAGATTTTGACACTCAGGTCAAGAGACATGACGAAATTACCAAATTTAAGGAGGGAGTTGAGAATAGCGCGTGAGTAAATTTAAATGTTCATACTTGGCTCGTGTGATATCGGATTTTTGTATTCAAACATGCGAATCGAAGCTAACAACGTTACCTATTATATGGAATTAGAAAATCAAGATTTTGAAACTCAGTTCGGGAGACATGACGAAATTATCAAATTTGAGGAGGGAGTTGAGATGAGCGCGTGAGTAAGTTAAAATGTTCATACCTGGACCGTGTGATATCCGATTTTTGTGTTCAAACATGCGAATCGAAGCTAACAACGCTAGCTATGATATGGAATTAAAAAATCCAGATTTTGACACTCAGGTCGAGAGACATGACGAAATTACCAAATTTGAGGAGGGAGTTGAGAAGAGCGCGTGCGTAAATTTAAATGTTCATACCTGGCTCGTGTGATATCGGATTTTTGTGTTCAAATATTCGAATCGAAGCTAACAACATTACCTATGATATGGAATTAAAAAATCCAGATCGAGAGACATCACGAAATTACCAAATTTGAGGAGAGAGTTGAGAAGAAGGCGTGAGTAAATTAAAATGTTCATACCTGGCCCATTCGATATCTATGATATGGGATTAGAAAATCAAGATTTTGAAACTCAGTTCGCGAGACATGACGAAATTACCAAATTTGAGGAGGGAGTTGAAAACAGCGCGTGAGTAAGTTAAAATGTTGATACGTGGACCGTGTTATCTCGGATTTTTGTGGTCAAACATTCGAATCGAAGCTAACAACGCTACCTATGATATGGAATTAAAAAATCCAGATTTTGATACTCAGGTCGAGAGACATGACGAAATTACCAAATTTGAGGAGGGAGTTGAGAAGAGCGCGTGCGTAAATTTAAATGTTCATACCTGGCTCGTGTGATATCGGATTTTTGTGTTCAAAAATGCGAATCGAAGCTAACAACGTTACCTATGATATGGAATTAAAAAATCAAGATTTTGAAACTCAGTTCGAGAGACATGACGAAATTACCAAATTAGAGGAGGGAGTTGAGAAGAGCGCGTGAGTATGTTAAAATGTTCATACCTGGCCCTTGTGATATCGGATTTTTGTGTTCAAACATTCGAATCGAAGCTAACAACGTTACCTATGATATGGAATTTAAAAATCAAGATTTTAAAACTCAGGTCGAGAGACATGAAGAAATTAGTAAATTCGAGGAGGGAGTTGAGAAGAAGCCGTGAGTAAATTAAAATGTTCATACTTGGCCCATTCGATATCGGATTTTGGTGTTCAAACATGCGAATCGAAGTTAACAACGCTAGCTATCATATGAAATTACAAAATCCAAATTTTGAAATTCAGGTCGAGAGACATGACGAAATTACCAAATTTGAGCAGGGAGTTGAGAATAGCGCGTGAGTAAGTGAAAATGTTCATACCTGGGCCGTGTGATATCGGATTTTTGTGTTCAAACATTCGAATCGAAGCTAACAACGCTAGCTATGATATGGAATTAAAAAATCCAAATTTTGACACTCAGGTCAAGAGACATGAGGAAATTACCAAATTTGAGGAGGGAGTTGAGAAGAGCGCGTGCGTAAATTTAAATGTTCATACCTGGCTCGTGTGATATCCGATTTCTGTGTTCAAATATGCGAATCGAAGCTAACAACGTTACCTATTATATGGAATTAGAAAATCAAGATTTTGAAACTCAGTTCGGGAGACATGACGAAATTACCAAATTTGAGGAGGGAGTTGAGAACAGCGCGTGATAAAATTAAAATGTTCATACCTGGCCCGTGTGATATCCGATTTTGGTGTTCAAACATGCGAATCGAAGCTAACAACGCTAGTTATGATATGGAATTATAAAATCCAGATTTTGAAACTCAGGTCGAGAAACATGACGAAATTACGAAATTTGAGGAGGGAGTTGACAATAGCGCGTGAGTAAATTACAATGTTCATACCTAGCCAGTGTGATATCAGATTTTTGTGTTCAAACATTCGAATCGAAGCTAACAACGTTACCTATCATATGGAATTTAAAAATCAAGATTTTGAAACTCAGGTCGAGAGACATGACGAAATTACCAAATTTGAGGAGGGAGTTGAGAACAGCGCGTGATAAAATTAAAATGTTCATACCTGGCCCGTGTGATATCCGATTTTGGTGTTCAAACATGCGAATCGAAGCTAACAACGCTAGTTATGATATGGAATTACAAAATCCAGATTTTGAAACTCAGGTCGAGAAACATGACGAAATTACGAAATTTGAGGAGGGAGTTGACAATAGCGCGTGAGTAAATTAAAATGTTCATACCTAGCCAGTGTGATATCAGATTTTTGTGTTGAAACATACGAATCGAAGCTAACAACGTTACCTATGATATGGAATTTAAAAATCAAGATTTTGAAACTTAGGTCGAGAGACATGAAGAAATTAGTAAATTCGATGAGGGAGTTGAGAAGAAGGCGTGAGTAAATTAAAATGTTCATACCTGGCCCATTCGATATCGGATTTTGGTGTTCAAACATGCGAATCGAAGTTAACAACGCTAGCTATCATATGGAATTACAAAATCCAAATTTTGAAATTTAGGTCGAGAAACATGACGAAATTACCAAATTTGAGGAGGGAGTTGAGAATAGCGCGTGAGTAAATTTAAATGTTCATACCTGGCCCGTGTGATATCGGATTTTTGTGTTCAAACTTGCGAATCGAAGCTAACAACGCTACCTATGATATGGAATTAAAAAATCAAGATTTTGAAACTCAGTTCGAGAGACATGACGAAATTACCAAATTAGAGGAGGGAGTTGAGAAGAGCGCGTGAGTATGTTAAAATATTCATACCTGGCCCTTGTGATATCGGATTTTTGTGTTCAAACATTCAAATCGAAGCTAACAACGTTACCTATGATATGGAATTTAAAAATCAAGATTTTGAAACTCAGTTCGGGAGACATGACGAAATTACCAAATTTGAGGAGGGAGTTGAGAACAGCGTGTGATAAAATTAAAATGTTCATACCTGGCCCGTGTGATATCCGATTTTGGTGTTCAAACAGGCGAATCGAAGCTAACAACGCTAGTTATGATATGGAATTACAAAATCCAGATTTTGAAACTCAGGTCGAGAAACATGACGAAATTACCAAATTAGAGGAGGGAGTTGAGAAGAGCGCGTGAGTAAGTTAAAATGTTCATACCTGGCCCGTGTGATATCGGATTTTGGTTTTCAAACATGTGAATCGAAGCTAACAACGTTACGTATGATATGGAATAAAAAAATCAAGATTTTGAAACTCAGTTCGAGAGACATGACGAAATTACCAAATTTGAGGAGGGAGTTGAGAACAGCGCGTGATAAAATTAAAATGTTCATACCTGGCCTGTGTGATATCGGATTTTTGTGTTCAAACATTCGAATCGAATCTAACGACGTTACCGATGATATGGAATTAAAAAATCAAGATTTTGAAACTCAGGTCGAGACACATGAAGTAATTAGTAAATTCGAGGAGGGAGTTGAGAAGAAGGCGTGAGTAAATTAAAATGTTCATACCTGGCCCATTCGATATCGGATTTTGGTGTTCAAACATGCGAATCGAAGTTAACAACGCTAGCTATCATATTGAATTACAAAATCCAAATTTTGAAATTCAGGTCGAGAGACATGACGAAATTACCAAATTTGAGCAGGGAGTTGAGAATAGCGCGTGAGTAAGTGAAAATGTTCATACCTGGGCCGTGTGATATCGGATTTTTGTGTTCAAACATTCGAATCGAAGCTAACAACGCTAGCTATGATATGGAATTAAAAAATCTAGATTTTGACACTCAGGTCGAGAGACATGACGAAATTACCAAATTTGAGGAGGGAGTTGAGAAGAGCGTGTGCGTAAATTTAAATGTTCATACCTGGCTCGTGTGATATCGGATTTCTGTGTTCAAATATGCGAATCGAAGCTAACAACGTTACCTATTATATGGAATTAGAAAATCAAGATTTTGAAACTCAGTTCGGGAGACATGACGAAATTACCAAATTTGAGGAGGGAGTTGAGAACAGCGCGTGATAAAATTAAAATGTTCATACCTGGCCCGTGTGATATCCGATTTTGGTGTTCAAACATGCGAATCGAAGCTAACAACGCTACCTATGATATGGAATTAAAAAATCCAGATTTCGAAACCCAGGTCGAGAGACATGACGAAATTACCAAATTTGAGGAGGGAGTTGAGAATAGCGCGTAAGTAAGTTAAAATGTTCATACCTGGCCCGTGTGATATCCGATTTCTGTGTTCAAACATTCGAATCGAAGCTAACAATGTTACTTATGATATGGAATTAGAAAATCAAGATTTTGAAACTCAGTTCGAGAGACATGACGAAATTACCAAATTAGAGGAGGGAGTTGAGAAGAGCGCGTGAGTATGTTAAAATGTTCATACCTGGCCCTTGTGATATCCGATTTTTGTGTTCAAACATTCGAATCGAATCTAACGACGTTACCGATGATATGGAATTAAAAAATTAAGATTTTGGAACTCAGGTCGAGAGACATGAAGTAAATTAGTAAATTCGATGAGGGAGTTGAGAAGAAGGCGTGAGTAAATTAAAATGTTCATACCTGGCCCATTCGATATCGGATTTTGGTGTTCAAACATGCGAATCGAAGTTAACAACGCTAGCTATCATATGGAATTACAAAATCCAAATTTTGAAATTTAGGTCGAGAAACATGACGAAATTACCAAATTTGAGGAGGGAGTTGAGAATAGCGCGTGAGTAAATTTAAATGTTCATACCTGGCCCGTGTGATATCGGATTTTTGTGTTCAAACTTGCGAATCGAAGCTAACAACGCTACCTATGATATGGAATTAAAAAATCAAGATTTTGAAACTCAGTTCGAGAGACATGACGAAATTACCAAATTAGAGGAGGGAGTTGAGAAGAGCGCGTGAGTATGTTAAAATATTCATACCTGGCCCTTGTGATATCGGATTTTTGTGTTCAAACATTCAAATCGAAGCTAACAACGTTACCTATGATATGGAATTTAAAAATCAAGATTTTGAAACTCAGTTCGGGAGACATGACGAAATTACCAAATTTGAGGAGGGAGTTGAGAACAGCGTGTGATAAAATTAAAATGTTCATACCTGGCCCGTGTGATATCCGATTTTGGTGTTCAAACATGCGAATCGAAGCTAACAACGCTAGTTATGATATGGAATTACAAAATCCAGATTTTGAAACTCAGGTCGAAAGACATGACGAAATTACCAAATTTGAGGAGGGAGTTGAGAAGAGCGCGTGCGTAAATTTAAATGTTCATACCTGGCTCGTGTGATATCGGATTTTTGTGTTCAAAAATGCGAATCGAAGCTAACAACGTTACCTATGATATGGAATTAAAAAATCAAGATTTTGAAACTCAGTTCGAGAGACATGACGAAATTACCAAATTAGAGGAGGGAGTTGAGAAGAGCGCGTGAGTATGTTAAAATGTTCATACCTGGCCCTTGTGATATCGGATTTTTGTGTTCAAACATTCGAATCGAAGCTAACAACGTTACCTATGATATGGAATTTAAAAATCAAGATTTTAAAACTCAGGTCGAGAGACATGAAGAAATTAGTAAATTCGAGGAGGGAGTTGAGAAGAAGCCGTGAGTAAATTAAAATGTTCATACTTGGCCCATTCGATATCGGATTTTGGTGTTCAAACATGCGAATCGAAGTTAACAACGCTAGCTATCATATGAAATTACAAAATCCAAATTTTGAAATTCAGGTCGAGAGACATGACGAAATTACCAAATTTGAGCAGGGAGTTGAGAATAGCGCGTGAGTAAGTGAAAATGTTCATACCTGGGCCGTGTGATATCGGATTTTTGTGTTCAAACATTCGAATCGAAGCTAACAACGCTAGCTATGATATGGAATTAAAAAATCCAAATTTTGACACTCAGGTCAAGAGACATGAGGAAATTACCAAATTTGAGGAGGGAGTTGAGAAGAGCGCGTGCGTAAATTTAAATGTTCATACCTGGCTCGTGTGATATCCGATTTCTGTGTTCAAATATGCGAATCGAAGCTAACAACGTTACCTATTATATGGAATTAGAAAATCAAGATTTTGAAACTCAGTTCGGGAGACATGACGAAATTACCAAATTTGAGGAGGGAGTTGAGAACAGCGCGTGATAAAATTAAAATGTTCATACCTGGCCCGTGTGATATCCGATTTTGGTGTTCAAACATGCGAATCGAAGCTAACAACGTTAGTTATGATATGGAATTATAAAATCCAGATTTTGAAACTCAGGTCGAGAAACATGACGAAATTACGAAATTTGAGGAGGGAGTTGACAATAGCGCGTGAGTAAATTACAATGTTCATACCTAGCCAGTGTGATATTAGATTTTTGTGTTCAAACATTCGAATCGAAGCTAACAACGTTACCTATCATATGGAATTTAAAAATCAAGATTTTGAAACTCAGGTCGAGAGACATGACGAAATTACCAAATTTGAGGAGGGAGTTGAGAACAGCGCGTGATAAAATTAAAATGTTCATACCTGGCCCGTGTGATATCCGATTTTGGTGTTCAAACATGCGAATCGAAGCTAACAACGCTAGTTATGATATGGAATTACAAAATCCAGATTTTGAAACTCAGGTCGAGAAACATGACGAAATTACGAAATTTGAGGAGGGAGTTGACAATAGCGCGTGAGTAAATTAAAATGTTCATACCTAGCCAGTGTGATATCAGATTTTTGTGTTGAAACATACGAATCGAAGCTAACAACGTTACCTATGATATGGAATTAAAAAATCAAGATTTTGAAACTTAGGTCGAGAGACATGAAGAAATTAGTAAATTCGATGAGGGAGTTGAGAAGAAGGCGTGAGTAAATTAAAATGTTCATACCTGGCCCATTCGATATCGGATTTTGGTGTTCAAACATGCGAATCGAAGTTAACAACGCTAGCTATCATATGGAATTACAAAATCCAAATTTTGAAATTTAGGTCGAGAAACATGACGAAATTACCAAATTTGAGGAGGGAGTTGAGAATAGCGCGTGAGTAAATTTAAATGTTCATACCTGGCCCGTGTGATATCGGATTTTTGTGTTCAAACTTGCGAATCGAAGCTAACAACGCTACCTATGATATGGAATTAAAAAATCAAGATTTTGAAACTCAGTTCGAGAGACATGACGAAATTACCAAATTAGAGGAGGGAGTTGAGAAGAGCGCGTGAGTATGTTAAAATATTCATACCTGGCCCTTGTGATATCGGATTTTTGTGTTCAAACATTCAAATCGAAGCTAACAACGTTACCTATGATATGGAATTTAAAAATCAAGATTTTGAAACTCAGTTCGGGAGACATGACGAAATTACCAAATTTGAGGAGGGAGTTGAGAACAGCGTGTGATAAAATTAAAATGTTCATACCTGGCCCGTGTGATATCCGATTTTGGTGTTCAAACATGCGAATCGAAGCTAACAACGCTAGTTATGATATGGAATTACAAAATCCAGATTTTGAAACTCAGGTCGAGAAACATGACGAAATTACCAAATTAGAGGAGGGAGTTGAGAAGAGCGCGTGAGTAAGTTAAAATGTTCATACCTGGCCCGTGTGATATCGGATTTTGGTTTTCAAACATGTGAATCGAAGCTAACAACGTTACGTATGATATGGAATAAAAAAATCAAGATTTTGAAACTCAGTTCGAGAGACATGACGAAATTACCAAATTTGAGGAGGGAGTTGAGAACAGCGCGTGATAAAATTAAAATGTTCATACCTGGCCTGTGTGATATCGGATTTTTGTGTTCAAACATTCGAATCGAATCTAACGACGTTACCGATGATATGGAATTAAAAAATCAAGATTTTGAAACTCAGGTCGAGACACATGAAGTAATTAGTAAATTCGAGGAGGGAGTTGAGAAGAAGGCGTGAGTAAATTAAAATGTTCATACCTGGCCCATTCGATATCGGATTTTGGTGTTCAAACATGCGAATCGAAGTTAACAACGCTAGCTATCATATTGAATTACAAAATCCAAATTTTGAAATTCAGGTCGAGAGACATGACGAAATTACCAAATTTGAGCAGGGAGTTGAGAATAGCGCGTGAGTAAGTGAAAATGTTCATACCTGGGCCGTGTGATATCGGATTTTTGTGTTCAAACATTCGAATCGAAGCTAACAACGCTAGCTATGATATGGAATTAAAAAATCTAGATTTTGACACTCAGGTCGAGAGACATGACGAAATTACCAAATTTGAGGAGGGAGTTGAGAAGAGCGTGTGCGTAAATTTAAATGTTCATACCTGGCTCGTGTGATATCGGATTTCTGTGTTCAAATATGCGAATCGAAGCTAACAACGTTACCTATTATATGGAATTAGAAAATCAAGATTTTGAAACTCAGTTCGGGAGACATGACGAAATTACCAAATTTGAGGAGGGAGTTGAGAACAGCGCGTGATAAAATTAAAATGTTCATACCTGGCCCGTGTGATATCGGATTTTGGTGTTCAAACATGAGAATCGAAGCTAACAACGCTAGTTATGATATGGAATTACAAAATCCAGATTTTGAAACTCAGGTCGAGAAACATGACGAAATTACGAAATTTGAGGAGGGAGTTGACAATAGCGCGTGAGTAAATTAAAATGTTCATACCTAGCCAGTGTGATATCAGATTTTTGTGTTCAAACATGCGAATCGAAGCTAACAACGCTACCTATGATATGGAATTAAAAAATCCAGATTTCGAAACCCAGGTCGAGAGACATGACGAAATTACCAAATTTGAGGAGGGAGTTGAGAATAGCGCGTAAGTAAGTTAAAATGTTCATACCTGGCCCGTGTGATATCCGATTTCTGTGTTCAAACATTCGAATCGAAGCTAACAATGTTACTTATGATATGGAATTAGAAAATCAAGATTTTGAAACTCAGTTCGAGAGACATGACGAAATTACCAAATTAGAGGAGGGAGTTGAGAAGAGCGCGTGAGTATGTTAAAATGTTCATACCTGGCCCTTGTGATATCCGATTTTTGTGTTCAAACATTCGAATCGAATCTAACGACGTTACCGATGATATGGAATTAAAAAATTAAGATTTTGGAACTCAGGTCGAGAGACATGAAGTAATTAGTAAATTCGAGGAGGGAGTTGAGAAGAAGGCGTGAGTAAATTAAAATGTTCATACCTGGCCCATTCGATATCGGATTTTGGTGTTCAAACATGCGAATCGAAGCTAACAACGCTAGCTATCATATGGAATTACAAAATCCAAATTTTGAAATTCAGGTCGAGAGACATGACGAAATTACCAAATTTGAGCAGGGAGTTGAGAATAGCGCGTGAGTAAGTGAAAATGTTCATACCTGGGCCGTGTGATATCGGATTTTTGTGTTCAAACATTCGAATCGAAGCTAACAACGCTAGCTATGATATGGAATTAAAAAATCCAGATTTTGATACTCAGGTCGAGAGACATGACGAAATTACCAAATTTGAGGAGGGAGTTGAGAAGAGCGCGTGCGTAAATTTAAATGTTCATACCTGGCTCGTGTGATATCGGATTTTTGTGTTCAAATATGCGAATCGAAGCTAACAACGTTACCTATTATATGGCATTAGAAAATCAAGATTTTGAAACTCAGTTCGGGAGACATGACAAAATTACCAAATTTGAGGAGGGAGTTGAGAATAGCGCGTGAGTAAGTTAAAATGTTCATACCTGGCCCGTGTGATATCGGATTTTGGTGTTCAAACATGCGAATCGAAGCTAACAACGCTAGTTATGATATGGAATTACAAAATCCAGATTTTGAAACTCAGGTCGAGAAACATGACGAAATTACGAAATTTGAGGGAGTTGACAATAGCGCGTGAGTAAATTAAAATGTTCATACCTAGCCAGTGTGATATCAGATTTTTGTGTTCAAACATGCGAATCGAAGCTAACAACGCTACCTATGATATGGAATTAAAAAATCAAAATTTTGAAACTCAGTTCGAGAGACATGACGAAATTACCAAATTTGAGGAGGGAGTTGAGAACAGCGCGTGATAAAATTAAAATGTTCTTACCTGGCCCGTGTGATATCCGATTTTGGTGTTCAAACATGCGAATCGAAGCTAACAACGCTAGTTATGATATGGAATTACAAAATCCAGATTTTGAAACTCAGGTCGAGAAACATGACGAAATTACGAAATTTGAGGAGGGAGTTGACAATAGCGCGTGAGTAAATTAAAATGTTCATACCTAGCCAGTGTGATATCAGATTTTTGTGTTCAAACATACGAATCGAAGCTAACAACGTTACCTATGATATGGAATTTAAAAATCAAGATTTTGAAACTTAGGTCGAGAGACATGAAGAAATTAGTAAATTCGAGCCGGGAGTTGAGAAGAAGGCGTGAGTAAATTAAAATGTTCATACCTGGCCCATTCGAAATCGGATTTTAGTGTTCAAACATACGAATCGAAGCTAACAACGCTAGCTATGATATGGAATTACAAAATCCAGATTTTGAAACCCAGGTCAAGCGACATAACGAAATTACCAAATTTCAGGAGGGAGTTGAGAATAGCGCGTGAGTAAGTGAAAATGTTCATACCTGGGCCGTGTGATATCGGATTTTTGTGTTCAAACATTCGAATCGAAGCTAACAACGCTAGCTATGATATGGAATTAAAAAATCCAGATTTTGACACTCAGGTCGAGAGACATGACGAAATTACCAAATTTGAGGAGGGAGTTGAGAACAGCGCGTGAGTAAGTTAAAATGTTGATACCTGGACCGTGTGATCTCGGATTTCTGTGGACAAACATTCGAATCGAAGATAACAACGTTACCTATGCTATGGAATTACAAAATCAAGATTTTGAAACCCAGGTCGAGAGACATGACGAAATTACCAAATTTGAGGAGGGAGTTGAGAAGAGCGCGTGCGTAAGTTAAAATGTTCATACCTAGCCCGTGTGATATCGGATTTTGGTGTTCAAACATGTGAATCGGAGCTAACAACGTTACGTATGATATGGAATTAAAAAATCAAGATTTTGAAACTAAGTTCAAGAAACATGACGAAATTACCAACTTTGAGGAGGGAGTTGAGAAGAGCGCGTGCGTAAGTTAAAATGTTCATACTTGGCCCGTGTGATATCGGATTTTGGTGTTCAAACTTGCGAATCGAAGCTAACAACGCTAGTTATGATATGGAATTAAAAAATCAAGATTTTGAAACTCAGTTCGAGAGACATGACGAAATTACCAAATTGGAGGAGGGAGTTTAGAAGAGCGCGTGAGTAACTTAAAATGTTCATACCTGGCCCGTGTGATATCGGATTTTTGTGTTCAAACATACGAATCGAAGCTAACTACGTTACCTATGATATGGAATTTAAAAATCAAGATTTTGAAACTTAGGTCGAGAGACATGAAGAAATTAGTAAATTCGAGCCGGGAGTTGAGAAGAAGGCGTGAGTAAATTAAAATGTTCATACCTGGCCCATTCGATATCGGATTTTAGTGTTCAAACATACGAATCGAAGCTAACAACTCTAGCTATGATATGGAATTACAAAATCCAGATTTTGAAACCCAGGTCAAGCGACATGACGAAATTACCAAATTTGAGGAGGGAGTTGAGAAGAGCGCGTGAGTAAGTAAAAATGTTCATACCTGGCCCGTGTGATATCCGATTTTTGTGTTCAAACATTTGAATCGAATCTAACGACGTTACCGATGATATGGAATTAAAAAATTAAGATTTTGGAACTCAGGTCGAGAGACATGACAAAATTACCAAATTTGAGGAGGGAGTTGAGAAGCGCACGTCAGTATGTTAAAATGTTCATTCCTGGCTCGTGTGATATCGGATTTTTGTGTTCAAACATTCGAATCGAAGCTAACAACGCTACCTATGATATAGAGCGCGTGAGTATGTTAAAATGTTCATACCTGGCCCTTGTGATATCGGATTTTTGTGTTCAAACATTCGAATCGAAGCTAACAACGTTACCTATGATATGGAATTTAAAAATCAAGATTTTAAAACTCAGGTCGACAGACATGAAGAAATTAGTAAATTCGATGAGGGAGGGTTTGAACACAAAAATCCGATATCACACGAGCCAGGAATGAACATTTTAACATACTGACGTGCGCTTCTCAACTCCCTCCTCAAATTTGGTAATTTTGTCATGTCTCCCGAACTGAGTTTCAAAATCTTGATTTTCTAATTCCATATAATAGGTAACGTTGTTAGCTTCGATTCGCATATTTGAACACAAAAATCCGATATCACACGAGCCAGGTATGAACATTTAAATTTACGCACGCGCTCTTCTCAACTCCCTCCTCAAATTTGGTAATTTCGTCATGTCTCTCGACCTGAGTGTCAAAATCTGGATTTCTTAATTCCATATCATAGCTAGCGTTGTTAGCTTCGATTCGAATGTTTGAACACAAAAATCCGATATCACACGGCCCAGGTATGAACATTTTCACTTACTCACGCGCTATTCTCAACTCCCTGCTCAAATTTGGTAATTTCGACATGTCTCTCGACCTGAATTTCAAAATTTGTATTTTGTAATTCCATATGATAGCTAGCGTTGTTAACTTCGATTCGCATGTTTGAACACCAAAATCCGATATCGAATGGGCCAGGTATGAACATTTTAATTTACTCACGCCTTCTTCTCAACTCCCTCCTCGAATTTACTAATTACTTCATGTCTCTCGACCTGAGTTCCAAAATCTTAATTTTTTAATTCCATATCATCGGTAACGTCGTTAGATTCGATTCGAATGTTTGAACACAAAAATCGGATATCACACGGTCCAGGTATGAGCATTTTAACATACGCACGCGCTCTTCTCAACTCCCTCCTCAAATTTGGTAATTTCGTCATGTCTCTCGACCTGGGTTTCAAAATCTTGATTTTGCAATTCCATATCATAGGCAACGTTGTTAGCTTCGATTCGAATGTTTGACCACAAAAATCCGAGATAACACGGTCCAGGTATCAACATTTTAACTTACTCACGCGCTGTTTTCAACTCCCTCCTCAAATTTGGTAATTTCGTCATGTCTCGCGAACTGAGTTTCAAAATCTTGATTTTCTAATCCCATATCATAGATATCGAATGGGCCAGGTATGAACATTTTAATTTACTCACGCCTTCTTCTCAACTCTCTCCTCAAATTTGGTAATTTCGTGATGTCTCTCGATCTGGATTTTTTAATTCCATATCATAGGTAATGTTGTTAGCTTCGATTCGAATATTTGAACACAAAAATCCGATATCACACGAGCCAGGTATGAACATTTAAATTTACGCACGCGCTCTTCTCAACTCCCTCCACAAATTTGGTAATTTCGTCATGTCTCTCGACCTGAGTGTCAAAATCTGGATTTTTTAATTCCATATCATAGCTAGCGTTGTTAGCTTCGATTCGCATGTTTGAACACCAAAATCCGATATCGAATGGGCCAGGTATGAACATTTTAATTTACTCACGCCTTCGTCTCAACTCCCTCCTCGAATTTACTAATTACTTCATGTCTCTCGACCTGAGTTCCAAAATCTTAATTTTTTAATTCCATATCATCGGTAACGTCGTTAGATTCGATTCGAATGTTTGAACACAAAAATCGGATATCACACGGTCCAGGTATGAACATTTTAACTTACTCACGCGCTCATCTCAACTCCCTCCTCAAATTTGATAATTTCGTCATGTCTCCCGAACTGAGTTTCAAAATCTTGATTTTCTAATTCCATATAATAGGTAACGTTGTTAGCTTCGATTCGCATGTTTGAATACAAAAATCCGATATCACACGAGCCAGGTATGACCATTTAAATTTACTCACGCGCTATTCTCAACTCCCTCCTTAAATTTGGTAATTTCGTCATGTCTCTTGACCTGAGTGTCAAAATCTGGATTTTGTAATTCCATATCATAGCTAGCGTTGTTAGCTTCGATTCGCATGTTTGAACACCAAAATCCGATATCGAATGGGCCAGGTATGAACATTTTAATTTACTCACGCCTTCTTCTCAACTCCCTCATCGAATTTACTAATTTCTTCATGTCTGTCGACCTGAGTTTTAAAATCTTGATTTTTAAATTCCATATCATAGGTAACGTTGTTAGCTTCGATTCGAATGTTTGAACACAAAAATCCGATATCACAAGGGCCAGGTATGAACATTTTAACATACTCACGCGCTATTGTCAACTCCCTCCTCAAATTTCGTAATTTCGTCCTGTTTCTCGACCTGAGTTTCAAAATCTGGATTTTGTAATTCCATATCATAACTAGCGTTGTTAGCTTCGATTCGAATGTTTGAACACCAAAATCGGATATCACACGGGCCAGGTAAGAACATTTTAATTTTATCACGCGCTGTTCTCAACTCCCTCCTCAAATTTGGTAATTTCGTCATGTCTCTCGAACTGAGTTTCAAAATTTTGATTTTTTAATTCCATATCATAGGTAGCGTTGTTAGCTTCGATTCGCATGTTTGAACACAAAAATCTGATATCACACTGGCTAGGTATGAACATTTTAATTTACTCACGTGCTATTGTCAACTCCCTCCTCAAATTTCGTAATTTCGTCATGTTTCTCGACCTGAGTTTCAAAATCTAGATTTTGTAATTCCATATCATAACTAGCGTTGTTAGCTTCGATTCGCATGTTTGAACACCAAAATCGGATATCACACGGGCCAGGTATGAACATTTTAACTTACTCACGCGCTATTCTCAACTCCCTCCTCAAATTTGGTAATTTTGTCATGTCTCCCGAACTGAGTTTCAAAATCTTGATTTTCTAATTCCATATAATAGGTAACGTTGTTAGCTTCGATTCGCATATTTGAACACAAAAATCCGATATCACACGAGCCAGGTATGAACATTTAAATTTACGCACGCGCTCTTCTCAACTCCCTCCTCAAATTTGGTAATTTCGTCATGTCTCTCGACCTGAGTATCAAAATCTGGATTTTTTAATTCCATATCATAGGTAGCGTTGTTAGCTTCGATTCGAATGTTTGAACACAAAAATCCGATATCACACGGCCCAGGTATGAACATTTTCACTTACTCACGCGCTATTCTCAACTCCCTGCTCAAATTTGGTAATTTCGTCATGTCTCTCGACCTGAATTTCAAAATTTGGATTTTGTAATTCCATATGATAGCTAGCGTTGTTAGCTTCGATTCGCATGTTTGAACACCAAAATCCGATATCGAATGGGCCACGTATGAACATTTTAATTTACTCACGCCTTCTTCTCAACTCCCTCCTCGAATTTACTAATTTCTTCATGTCTCTCGACCTGAGTTCCAAAATCTTAATTTTTTAATTCCATATCATCGGTAACGTCGTTAGATTCGATTCGAATGTTTGAACACCAAAATCGGATATCACAAGGGCCAGGTATGAACATTTTAACATACTCACGCGCTCTTCTCAACTCCCTCCTCTAATTTGGTAATTTCGTCATGTCTCTCGAACTGAGTTTCAAAATCTTGATTTTCTAATTCCATATCATAAGTAACATTGTTAGCTTCGATTCGAATGTTTGAACACAGAAATCGGATATCACACGGGCCAGGTATGAACATTTTAACTTACTTACGCGCTATTCTCAACTCCCTCCTCAAATTTGGTAATTTCGTCATGTCTCTCGACCTGGGTCTCGAAATCTGGATTTTTTAATTCCATATCATAGGTAGCGTTGTTAGCTTCGATTCGCATGTTTGAACACAAAAATCTGATATCACACTGGCTAGGTATGAACATTTTAATTTACTCACGCGCTATTGTCAACTCCCTCCTCAAATTTCGTAATTTCGTCATGTTTCTCGACCTGAGTTTCAAAATCTGGATTTTGTAATTCCATATCATAACTAGCGTTGTTAGCTTCGATTCGCATGTTTGAACACCAAAATCGGATATCACACGGGCCAGGTATGAACATTTTAATTTTATCACACGCTGTTCTCAACTCCCTCCTCAAATTTGGTAATTTCGTCAGGTCTCCCGAGCTGAGTTTCAAAATCTTGATTTTCTAATTCCATATAATAGGTAACGTTGTTAGCTTCGATTCGCATATTTGAACACAAAAATCCGATATCACACGAGCCAGGTATGAACATTTAAATTTACGCACACGCTCTTCTCAACTCCCTCCTCAAATTTGGTAATTTCGTCATGTCTCTCGACCTGAGTGTCAAAATCTGGATTTTTTAATTCCATATCATAGCTAGCGTTGTTAGCTTCGATTCGAATGTTTGAACACAAAAATCCTATATCACACGGCCCAGGTATGAACATTTTCACTTACTCACGCGCTATTCTCAACTCCCTGCTCAAATTTGGTAATTTCGTCATGTCTCTCGACCTGAATTTCAAAATTTGGATTTTGTAATTCAATATGATAGCTAGCGTTGTTAACTTCGATTCGCATGTTTGAACACCAAAATCCGATATCGAATGGGCCAGGTATGAACATTTTAATTTACTCACGCCTTCTTCTCAACTCCCTCCTCGAATTTACTAATTACTTCATGTGTCTCGACCTGAGTTTCAAAATCTTGATTTTTTAATTCCATATCATCGGTAACGTCGTTAGATTCGATTCGAATGTTTGAACACAAAAATCCGATATCACACGGGCCAGGTATGAACACTTTAATTTTATCACGCGCTGTTCTCAACTCCCTCCTCAAATTTGGTAATTTCGTCATGTCTCTCGAACTGAGTTTCAAAATCTTGATTTTTTAATTCCATATCATACGTAACGTTGTTAGCTTCGATTCACATGTTTGAAAACCAAAATCCGATATCACACGGGCCAGGTATGAACATTTTAACTTACTCACGCGCTCTTCTGAACTCCCTCCTCTAATTTGGTAATTTCGTCATGTTTCTCGACCTGAGTTTCAAAATCTGGATTTTGTAATTCCATATCATAACTAGCGTTGTTAGCTTCGATTCGCATGTTTGAACACCAAAATCGGATATCACACGGGCCAGGTATGAACATTTTAATTTTATCACACGCTGTTCTCAACTCCCTTCTCAAATTTGGTAATTTCGTCAGGTCTCCCGAACTGAGTTTCAAAATCTTGATTTTTAAATTCCATATTATAGGTAACGTTGTTAGCTTCGATTTGAATGTTTGAACACAAAAATCCGATATCACAAGGGCCAGGTATGAATATTTTAACATACTCACGCGCTCTTCTCAACTCCCTCCTCTAATTTGGTAATTTCGTCATGTCTCTTGAACTGAGTTTCAAAATCTTGATTTTTTAATTCCATATCATAGGTAGCGTTGTTAGCTTCGATTCGCAAGTTTGAACACAAAAATCCGATATCACACGGGCCAGGTATGAACATTTAAATTTACTCACGCGCTATTCTCAACTCCCTCCTCAAATTTGGTAATTTCGTCATGTTTCTCGACCTGAATTTCAAAATTTGGATTTTGTAATTCCATATGATAGCTAGCGTTGTTAGCTTCGATTCGCATGTTTGAACACCAAAATCCGATATCGAATGGGCCAGGTATGAACATTTTAATTTACTCACGCCTTCTTCTCAACTCTCTCCTCGAATTTACTAATTACTTCATGTCTCTCGACCTGAGTTTTAAAATCTTGATTTTTAAATTCCATATCATAGGTAACGTTGTTAGCTTCGATTCGAATGTTTGAACACAAAAATCCGATATCACAAGGGCCAGGTATGAACATTTTAACATACTCACGCGCTCTTCTCAACTCCCTCCTCTAATTTGGTAATTTCGTCATGTCTCTCGAACTGAGTTTCAAAATCTTGATTTTCTAATTCCATATCATAAGTAACATTGTTAGCTTCGATTCGAATGTTTGAACACAGAAATCGGATATCACACGGGCCAGGTATGACCATTTTAACTTACTTACGCGCTATTCTCAACTCCCTCCTCAAATTTGGTAATTTCGTCATGTCTCTCGACCTGGGTTTTGAAATCTGGATTTTTTAATTCCATATCATAGGTAGCGTTGTTAGCTTCGATTCGCATGTTTGAACACAAAAATCTGATATCACACTGGCTAGGTATGAACATTTTAATTTACTCACGCGCTATTGTCAACTCCCTCCTCAAATTTCGTAATTTCGTCATGTTTCTCGACCTGAGTTTCAAAATCTGGATTTTATAATTCCATATCATAACTAGCGTTGTTAGCTTCGATTCGCATGTTTGAACACCAAAATCGGATATCACACGGGCCAGGTATGAACATTTTAATTTTATCACGCGCTGTTCTCAACTCCCTCCTCAAATTTGGTAATTTCGTCATGTCTCCCGAACTGAGTTTCAAAATCTTGATTTTCTAATTCCATATAATAGGTAACGTTGTTAGCTTCGATTCGCATATTTGAACACAGAAATCCGATATCACACGAGCCAGGTATGAACATTTAAATTTACGCACGCGCTCTTCTCAACTCCCTCCTTAAATTTGGTAATTTCCTCATGTCTCTTGACCTGAGTGTCAAAATCTGGATTTTTTAATTCAATATCATAGCTAGCGTTGTTAGCTTCGATTCGAATGTTTGAACACAAAAATCCGATATCACACGGCCCAGGTATGAACATTTTCACTTACTCACGCGCTATTCTCAACTCCCTGCTCAAATTTGGTAATTTCGTCATGTCTCTCGACCTGAATTTCAAAATTTGGATTTTGTAATTTCATATGATAGCTAGCGTTGTTAACTTCGATTCGCATGTTTGAACACCAAAATCCGATATCGAATGGGCCAGGTATGAACATTTTAATTTACTCACGGTTCTTCTCAACTCCCTCCTCGAATTTACTAATTTCTTCATGTCTCTCGACCTGAGTTTTAAAATCTTGATTTTTAAATTCCATATCATAGGTAACGTTGTTAGCTTCGATTCGAATGTTTGAACACAAAAATCCGATATCACAAGGGCCAGGTATGAACATTTTACCTTACGCACGCGCTCTTCTCAACTCCCTCCTCAAATTTGGTAATTTCGTCATGTCTCTCGACCTGGGTTTCAAAATCTTGATTTTGTAATTCCATAGCATAGGTAACGTTGTTATCTTCGATTCGAATGTTTGTCCACAAAAATCCGAGATCACACGGTCCAGGTATCAACATTTTAACTTACTCACGCGCTGTTCTCAACTCCCTCCTCAAATTTGGTAATTTCGTCATGTCTCTCGACCTGAGTGTCAAAATCTGGATTTTTTAATTCCATATCATAGCTAGCGTTGTTAGCTTCGATTCGAATGTTTGAACACAAAAATCCGATATCACACGGCCCAGGTATGAACATTTTCACTTACTCACGCGCTATTCTCAACTCCCTCCTGAAATTTGGTAATTTCGTCATGTCGCTTGACCTGGGTTTCAAAATCTGGATTTTGTAATTCCATATCATAGCTAGCGTTGTTAGCTTCGATTCGTATGTTTGAACACTAAAATCCGATTTCGAATGGGCCAAGTATGAACATTTTAATTTACTCACGCCTTCTTCTCAACTCCCGGCTCGAATTTACTAATTTCTTCATGTCTCTCGACCTAAGTTTTAAAATCTTGATTTTTAAATTCCATATCATAGGTAACGTTGTTAGCTTCGATTCGTATGTTTGAACACAAAAATCTGATATCACACTGGCTAGGTATGAACATTTTAATTTACTCACGCGCTATTGTCAACTCCCTCCTCAAATTTCGTAATTTCGTCATGTTTCTCGAGCTGAGTTTCAAAATCTGGATTTTGTAATTCCATATCATAACTAGCGTTGTTGGCTTCGATTCGCATGTTTGAACACCAAAATCGGATATCACACGGGCCAGGTAAGAACATTTTAATTTTATCACGCGCTGTTCTCAACTCCCTCCTCAAATTTGGTAATTTCGTCATGTCTCTCGAACTGAGTTTCAAAATTTTGATTTTTTCATTCCATATCATAGGTAGCGTTGTTAGCTTCGATTCGCATGTTTGAACACAAAAATCTGATATCACACTGGCTAGGTATGAACATTTTAATTTACTCACGCGCTATTGTCAACTCCCTCCTCAAATTTCGTAATTTCGTCATGTTTCTCGACCTGAGTTTCAAAATCTGGATTTTGTAATTCCATATCATAACTAGCGTTGTTAGCTTCGATTCGCATGTTTGAACACCAAAATCGGATATCACACGGGCCAGGTATGAACATTTTAACTTACTCACGCGCTATTCTCAACTCCCTCCTCAAATTTGGTAATTTTGTCATGTCTCCCGAACTGAGTTTCAAAATCTTGATTTTCTAATTCCATATAATAGGTAACGTTGTTAGCTTCGATTCGCATATTTGAACACAAAAATCCGATATCACACGAGCCAGGTATGAACATTTAAATTTACGCACGCGCTCTTCTCAACTCCCTCCTCAAATTTGGTAATTTCGTCATGTCTCTCGACCTGAGTATCAAAATCTGGATTTTTTAATTCCATATCATAGCTAGCGTTGTTAGCTTCGATTCGAATGTTTGAACACAAAAATCCGATATCACACGGCCCAGGTATGAACATTTTCACTTACTCACGCGCTATTCTCAACTCCCTGCTCAAATTTGGTAATTTCGTCATGTCTCTCGACCTGAATTTCAAAATTTGGATTTTGTAATTCCATATGATAGCTAGCGTTGTTAGCTTCGATTCGCATGTTTGAACACCAAAATCCGATATCGAATGGGCCAGGTATGAACATTTTAATTTACTCACGCCTTCTTCTCAACTCCCTCCTCGAATTTACTAATTACTTCATGTCTCTCGACCTGAGTTCCAAAATCTTAATTTTTTAATTCCATATCATCAGTAACGTCGTTAGATTCGATTCGAATGTTTGAACACAAAAATCGGATATCACAAGGGCCAGGTATGAACATTTTAACATACTCACGCACTCTTCTCAACTCCCTCCTCTAATTTGGTAATTTCGTCATGTCTCTCGAACTGAGTTTCAAAATCTTGATTTTCTAATTCCATATCATAAGTAACATTGTTAGCTTCGATTCGAATGTTTGAACACAGAATCGGATATCACACGGGCCAGGTATGAACATTTTAACTTACTTACGCGCTATTCTCAACTCCCTCCTCAAATTTGGTAATTTCGTCATGTCTCTCGACCTGGGTTTCGAAATCTGGATTTTTTAATTCCATATCATAGGTAGCGTTGTTAGCTTCCATTCGCATGTTTGAACACAAAAATCTGATATCACACTGGCTAGGTATGAACATTTTAATTTACTCACGCGCTATTGTCAACTCCCTCCTCAAATTTCGTAATTTCGTCATGTTTCTCGACCTGAGTTTTAAAATCTGGATTTTGTAATTCCATATCATAACTAGCGTTGTTAGCTTCGATTCGCATGTTTGAACACCAAAATCGGATATCACACGGGCCAGGTATGAACATTTTAATTTTATCACGCGCTGTTCTCAACGCCCTCCTCAAATTTGGTAATTTCGTCATGTCTCCCGAACTGAGTTTCAAAATCTTGATTTTCTAATTCCATATAATAGGTAACGTTGTTAGCTTCGATTCGCATATTTGAACACAAAAATCCGATATCACACGAGCCAGGTATGAACATTTAAATTTACGCACGCGCTCTTCTCAACTCCCTCCTCAAATTTGGTAATTTCGTCATGTCTCTCGACCTGAGTATCAAAATCTGGATTTTTTAATTCCATATCATAGCTAGCGTTGTTAGCTTCGATTCGAATGTTTGAACACAAAAATCCGATATCACACGGCCCAGGTATGAACATTTTCACTTACTCACGCGCTCTTCTCAACTCCCTCCTCAAATTTGGTAATTTCGTCATGTCTCTCGACCTGAATTTCAAAATTTGGATTTTGTAATTCCATATGATAGCTAGCGTTGTTAGCTTCGATTCGCATGTTTGAACACCAAAATCCGATATCGAATGGGCCAGGTATGAACATTTTAATTTACTCACGCCTTCTTCTCAACTCCCTCCTCGAATTTACTAATTTCTTCATGTCTCTCGACCTGAGTTCCAAAATCTTAATTTTTTAATTCCATATCATCGGTAACGTCGTTAGATTCGATTCGAATGTTTGAACACAAAAATCGGATATCACAAGGGCCAGGTATGAACATTTTAACATACTCACGCGCTCTTCTCAACTCCCTCCTCTAATTTGGTAATTTCGTCATGTCTCTCGAACTGAGTTTCAAAATCTTGATTTTCTAATTCCATATCATAAGTAACATTGTTAGCTTCGATTCGAATGTTTGAACACAGAAATCGGATATCACACGGGCCAGGTATGAAAATTTTAACTTACTTACGCGCTATTCTCAACTCCCTCCTCAAATTTGGTAATTTCGTCATGTCTCTCGACCTGGGTTTCGAAATCTGGATTTTGTAATTCCATAGCATAGGTAACGTTGTTATCTTCGATTCGAATGTTTGAACACAAAAATCGGATATCACACGGGCCAGGTATGAACATTTTAACTTACTCACGCGCTATTCTCAACTCCCTCCTCAAATTTGGTAATTTCGTCATGTCTCTTGACCTGGGTTTCGAAATCTGGATTTTGTAATTCCATATCATAGGTAGCGTTGTTAGCTTCGATTCGCATGTTTGAACACAAAAATCTGATATCACACTGGCTAGGTATGAACATTTTAATTTACTCACGCCTTCTTCTCAACTCCCTCCTCGAATTTCGTAATTTCGTCATGTTTCTCGACCTGAGTTTTAAAATCTTGATTTTGTAATTCCATATCATAACTAGCGTTGTTAGCTTCGATTCGCATGTTTGAACACCAAAATCGGATATCACACGGGCCAGGTATGAACATTTTAACTTACTCACGCGCTCTTCGCAACTCCCTCCTCAAATTTGGTAATTTCGTCATGTCTCTCGACCTGGGTTTCAAATTCTTTATTTTGTAATTCCATATCATAGCTAGCGTTGTTAGCTTCGATTCGTATGTTTGAACACTAAAATCCGATATCGAATGGGCCAGGTATGAACATTTTAATTTACTCACGCCTTCTTCTCAACTCCCGCCTCGAATTTACTAATTTCTTCATGTCTCTCGACCTGGGATTCAAAATCTGGATTTTTTAATTCCATATCATAGGTAATGTTGTTAGCTTCGATTCGAATATTTGAACAGAAAAATCCGATATCACACGGGCTAGGTATGAACATTTTAACATACTCACGCGCTCTTCTCAACTCCCTCCTCAAATTTGGTAATTTCGTCATGTCTCTCGAACTGAGTTTCAAAATCTTGATTTTTTAATTCTATATCATAGGTAGCGTTGTTAGCTTCGATTCGCATGTTTGAACACAAAAATCTGATATCACACTGGCTAGGTATGAACATTTTAATTTACTCACGCGCTATTGTCAACTCCCTCCTCAAATTTCGTAATTTCGTCATGTTTCTCGACCTGAGTTTCAAAATCTGGATTTTGTAATTCCATATCATAACTAGCGTTGTTAGCTTCGATTCGCATGTTTGAACACCAAAATCGGATATCACACGGGCCAGGTATGAACATTTTAATTTTATCACGCGCTGTTCTCAACGCCCTCCTCAAATTTGGTAATTTCGTCATGTCTCCCGAACTGAGTTTCAAAATCTTGATTTTCTAATTCCATATAATAGGTAACGTTGTTAGCTTCGATTCGCATATTTGAACACAGAAATCCGATATCACACGAGCCAGGTATGAACATTTAAATTGACGCACACGCTCTTCTCAACTCCCTCCTCAAATTTGGTAATTTCGTCATGTCTCTCGACCTGAGTGCCAAAATCTGGATTTTTTAATTCCATATCATAGCTAGCGTTGTTAGCTTCGATTCGAATGTTTGAACACAAAAATCCGATATCACACGGCCCAGGTATGAACATTTTCACTTACTCACGCGCTATTCTCAACTCCCTGCTCAAATTTGGTAATTTCGTCATGTCTCTCGACCTGAATTTCAAAATTTGGATTTTGTAATTCAATATGATAGCTAGCGTTGTTAACTTCGATTCGCATGTTTGAACACCAAAATCCGATATCGAATGGGCCAGGTATGAACATTTTAATTTACTCACGCCTTCTTCTCAACTCCCTCCTCGAATTTACTAATTACTTCATGTGTCTCGACCTGAGTTTCAAAATCTTGATTTTTTAATTCCATATCATCGGTAACGTCGTTAGATTCGATTCGAATGTTTGAACACAAAAATCCGATATCACACGGGCCAGGTATGAACATTTTAATTTTATCACGCGCTGTTCTCAACTCCCTCCTCAAATTTGGTAATTTCGTCATGTCTCTCGAACTGAGTTTCAAAATCTTGATTTTTTAATTCCATATCATACATAACGTTGTTAGCTTCGATTCACATGTTTGAAAACCAAAATCCGATATCACACGGGCCAGGTATGAACATTTTAACTTACTCACGCGCTCTTCTCAACTCCCTCCTCTAATTTGGTAATTTCGTCATGTTTCTCGACCTGAGTTTCAAAATCTAGATTTTGTAATTCCATATCATAACTAGCGTTGTTAGCTTCGATTCGCATGTTTGAACACCAAAATCGGATATCACACGGGCCAGGTATGAACATTTTAATTTTATCACACGCTGTTCTCAACTCCCTCCTCAAATTTGGTAATTTCGTCATGTCTCCCGAACTGAGTTTCAAAATCTTGATTTTTAAATTCCATATTATAGGTAACGTTGTTAGCTTCGATTTGAATGTTTGAACACAAAAATCCGATATCACAAGGGCCAGGTATGAATATTTTAACATACTCACGCGCTCTTCTCAACTCCCTCCTCTAATTTGGTAATTTCGTCATGTCTCTTGAACTGAGTTTCAAAATCTTGATTTTTTAATTCCATATCATAGGTAGCGTTGTTAGCTTCGATTCGCAAGTTTGAACAGAAAAATCCGATATCACACGGGCCAGGTATGAACATTTAAATTTACTCACGCGCTATTCTCAACTCTCTCCTCAAATTTGGTAATTTCGTCATGTTTCTCGACCTGAATTTCAAAATTTGGATTTTGTAATTCCATATGATAGCTAGCGTTGTTAGCTTCGATTCGCATGTTTGAACACCAAAATCCGATATCGAATGGGCCAGGTATGAACATTTTAATTTACTCACGCCTTCTTCTCAACTCCCTCCTCGAATTTACTAATTACTTCATGTCTCTCGACCTGAGATTTAAAATCTTGATTTTTAAATTCCATATCATAGGTAACGTTGTTAGCTTCGATTCGAATGTTTGAACACAAAAATCCGATATCACAAGGGCCAGGTATGAACATTTTAACATACGCACGCGCTCTTCTCAACTCCCTCCTCTAATTTGGTAATTTCGTCATGTCTCTCGAACTGAGTTTCAAAATCTTGATTTTCTAATTCCATATCATAAGTAACATTGTTAGCTTCGATTCGAATGTTTGAACACAGAAATCGGATATCACACGGGCCAGGTATGACCATTTTAACTTACTTACGCGCTGTTCTCAACTCCCTCCTCAAATTTGGTAATTTCGTCATGTCTCTCGAACTGAGTTTCAAAATTTTGATTTTTTAATTCCATATCATAGGTAGCGTTGTTAGCTTCGATTCGCATGTTTGAACACAAAAATCTGATATCACACTGGCTAGGTATGAACATTTTAATTTACTCACGCGCTATTGTCAACTCCCTCCTCAAATTTCGTAATTTCGTCATGTTTCTCGACCTGAGTTTCAAAATCTGGATTTTGTAATTCCATATCATAACTAGCGTTGTTAGCTTCGATTCGCATGTTTGAACACCAAAATCGGATATCACACGGGCCAGGTATGAACATTTTAACTTACTCACGCGCTATTCTCAACTCCCTCCTCAAATTTGGTAATTTTGTCATGTCTCCCGAACTGAGTTTCAAAATCTTGATTTTTTAATTCCATATCATACGTAACGTTGTTAGCTTCGATTCACATGTTTGAACACCAAAATCCGATATCACACAGGCCAGGTATGAACATTTTAACATACGCACGCGCTCTTCTCAACTCCCTCCTCAAATTTGGTAATTTCGTCATGTCTCTCGACCTGGGCTTCAAAATCTTGATTTTGTAATTCCATATCATAGGTAACGTTGTTAGCTTCGATTCGAATGTTTGACCACAAAAATCCGATATCACACGAGCCAGGAATGAACATATTAACATACTGACGTGCGCTTCTCAACTCCCTCCTCAAATTTGGTAATTTCGTCATGTCTCTCGAACTGAGTTTCAAAATTTTGATTTTTTAATTCCATATCATAAGTAACGTTGTTAGCTTCGATTCGAATGTTTGAACACAAAAATCGGATATCACACGGGCCAGGTATGAACATTTTAACTTACTCACGCGCTATTCTCAACTCCCTCCTCAAATTTGGTAATTTCGTCATGTCTCTTGACCTGGGTTTCGAAATCTGGATTTTGTAATTCCATATCATAGGTAGCGTTGTTAGCTTCGATTCGCATGTTTGAACACAAAAATCTGATATCACACTGGCTAGGTATGAACATTTTAATTTACTCACGCCTTCTTCTCAACTCCCTCCTCGAATTTCGTAATTTCGTCATGTTTCTCGACCTGAGTTTTAAAATCTTGATTTTGTAATTCCATATCATAACTAGCGTTGTTAGCTTCGATTCGCATGTTTGAACACCAAAATCGGATATCACACGGGCCAGGTATGAACATTTTAACTTACTCACGCGCTCTTCGCAACTCCCTCCTCAAATTTGGTAATTTCGTCATGTCTCTCGACCTGGGTTTCAAAATCTTTATTTTGTAATTCCATATCATAGCTAGCGTTGTTAGCTTCGATTCGTATGTTTGAACACTAAAATCCGATATCGAATGGGCCAGGTATGAACATTTTAATTTACTCACGCCTTCTTCTCAACTCCCGCCTCGAATTTACTAATTTCTTCATGTCTCTCGACCTGGGATTCAAAATCTGGATTTTTTAATTCCATATCATAGGTAATGTTGTTAGCTTCGATTCGAATATTTGAACAGAAAAATCCGATATCACACGGGCTAGGTATGAACATTTTAACATACTCACGCGCTCTTCTCAACTCCCTCCTCAAATTTGGTAATTTCGTCATGTCTCTCGAACTGAGTTTCAAAATCTTGATTTTTTAATTCTATATCATAGGTAGCGTTGTTAGCTTCGATTCGCATGTTTGAACACAAAAATCTGATATCACACTGGCTAGGTATGAACATTTTAATTTACTCACGCGCTATTGTCAACTCCCTCCTCAAATTTCGTAATTTCGTCATGTTTCTCGACCTGAGTTTCAAAATCTGGATTTTGTAATTCCATATCATAACTAGCGTTGTTAGCTTCGATTCGCATGTTTGAACACCAAAATCGGATATCACACGGGCCAGGTATGAACATTTTAATTTTATCACGCGCTGTTCTCAACTCCCTCCTCAAATTTGGTAATTTCGTCATGTCTCTCGAACTGAGTTTCAAAATCTTGATTTTTTAATTCTATATCACACGTAACGTTGTTAGCTTCGATTCACATGTTTGAACACCAAAATCCGAGATCACACGGTCCAGGTATCATCATTTTAACTTACTCACGCGCTGTTCTCAACTCCCTCCTCAAATTTGGTAATTTCGTCATGTCTCGCGAACTGAGTTTCAAAATCTTGATTTTCTAATCCCATATCATAGATAACGTTGTTAGCTTCGATTCGCATGTTTGAACACAAAAATTCGATATCACACGGGCCAGGTATGAACATTTAAATTTACTCACGTGCTATTCTCAACTCCCTCCTCAAATTTGGTAATTTCGTCATGTTTCTCGACCTGAATTGCAACATTTGGATTTTGTAATTCCATATGATAGCTAGCGTTGTTTACTTCGATTCGCATGTTTGAACACCAAAATCCGATATCGAATGGGCCAGGTATGAACATTTTAATTTACTCACGCCTTCTTCTCAACTCCCTCATCGAATTTACTAATTTCTTCATGTCTCTCGACCTGAGTTTTAAAATCTTGATTTTTAAATTCCATATCATAGGTAACGTTGTTAGCTTCGATTCGAATGTTTGAACACAAAAATCCGATATCACAAGGGCCAGGTATGAACATTTTAATTTTATCACCCGCTGTTCTCAACTCCCTCCTCAAATTTGGTAATTTCGTCATGTCTCCCGAACTGAGTTTCAAAATCTTGATTTTCTAATTTCATATAATAGGTAACGTTGTTAGCTTTGATTCGCATATTTGAACACAAAAATCCGATATCACACGAGCCAGGTATGAACATTTAAATTTACGCACGCGCTCTTGTCAACTCCCTCCTCAAATTTGGTAATTTCGTCATGTCTCTCGACCTGAGTGTCAAAATCTGGATTTTTTAATTCCATATCATAGCTAGCGTTGTTAGCTTCGATTCGCATGTTTGAACACAAAAATCGGATATCACACGGGCCAGGTATGAATATTTTAACTTACA
>NW_028230559.1:0-73254 GCF_043228905.1 Azolla caroliniana | reverse complement strand
AACCATTAAAAATTTCTCAAACCTTTAAACCATTAAACTGCGCTTTCATGGTTCAATTTTGGTTTTTCAAGGTCTAATTTTTAATTTTTAAAAAATTAAAAAATTTTATTTTTAAAAATTAAAAAATTTTAAAGATTTTCCTAAAATGTTTGCAAGAATAAATCATGAAAATGAAAAGATCGTTTAAAAACATATTTTTAAATTTAAAATTTTAAAAAAACGAAAAATAAAAAATAAAAACCGTTAAACGGTGGTTTCTAACCGTTGAAGCCAAACCGAACTGTGTTGTGTAAAATTGTCCCCCGTAAAGTCAGCTGAAAAGCCGAAATCGGCCGAAGGGTCGAAACGAGCCACGGCACGACTGAAAAGCCGACCCGAGACATGGCACAATTGAAGAGCCGAAAACATGCCAAGAGTTGAAGGGGCAACTCGAATGATATATATGTACTCATATACATATATGTCAATGTGGGCTAGTATATATATATAGGCTAAAAAGGGTATTCGTTGGCTTTGTATGTGGGATAAATGACCCAGAGTAAAATAGTGAGTGTAGCTATATATATATATATATATATATATATATATATATATATATATATATATATATATATATATATATATATATATATATAGCGAACTAAAGTGGGACAAATAGGTATATATAGAGTGAGTATAGGCGCGAGTGTGTAAAAATAGAGCGAAAGACGTGTTGCAAGAGAAGAGTAACACAGAGAATGATTGAGAGAAACAACAGTTGTGGCTATGTGAGTGCTATAACTCAGAAGCTGAGTGTGAGAGGAAGAATGAAGAGTGCAACAAAGAGAAATAGAGAGAAAATAGAGAAGCTTTGAAAGCCTTAAAGGGGGATAGATATCTACGTGTTAGGGTTTGATGCGCTCGGCTGAAATCGTGGTTTCAATGCACGTCCATCCATACCAGATCAAGTTCTATCATTCCGTGATTGTATTTTATCTTTTCTCATAGTGGAAATTTCTGTTCCCGTGGTTTTTCCCTGAAATCAGGGTTTTCCGCGTAAATCGTGTGCCACTTGTTTCATTTATGTTTGTGGTTAAGTTTGTTTGTAACTTTCGCGTGAGTGAAAGCATTTCAAACAGTTAAGAAACCCAAAATGTGAACCGAGCCGTTAAGTTGTTAGCCGCGGATTCGCTGTTCGGTTCGGTTCGGTTCGGTTCAAACCGAACCGTGCCGATTGTTATGATTCATCGTCCTTCCTCTTCGTGAGGATTTTTGGTATTTATCGGAATACTCCTGGAGTTGAGTTTCTGAAATTACAGAGTGTACCCCTCGCTTTTCTTCCCCTTGTACGACCACGCAGAAATGATGGAGCTTCTGCTACAAGCTACTGCTGCCTGCTGCCGACGTTCCAGAATCAGAGGGAAAAAGCAGGAAGGAGAATCCCTTTCTCTCTGTCTGTGTCTTTGTCTGCCTTTCTGTTTACATGCCTGCCTGTCTTGACAATGGCAAGAATACGTAACGGAAGTAGATTGGGGAGCCATGGAAAGCTTTGGAGACACTCGAATCCAAAAATGAAAAGAAAGGTTCTCCCAGTGGTTGCTTCTGTCCATGGAAATCAAGGCGGACAGGAATTAAATCAGGAGCGATGGAGATCGTCTGTACTGCGACCATCGACGCAGAAAAAAATCAATGCTGTCTCTGGTTTGTTTCTTGTCTGCCGTTTCTGACACACTTTGTTTGGTTGCGATGACCATATGTATAAGTCTGTGGAGATCTCAGACAGTGACATCAAAGAGAGATTCAAAGGTGAAAGAAGCTGAAAAGATTCAAATGCATTGTTAATATTAGTTCCCAAATATTCCACGTCTAGGCTTTACACGATACATATCTTTCATTATTTCTGATTGCTCCTTTTTCTGTACGCGCTCTTTATGATGTAGGCGGAGTTAATTTCCTCATATCATTGCAAGCACGGTGAGCTTTTCTTCATGTAAAGCTCTCGTTTTTTCATTGTCCTTGTTCGTTTTACTTCTGCTTCGATAATAGCTTCAAAGTCTACCTTAAACTTTTTTTTGAAACTCTCTGATTAACGTGAAAGATGTTGCTAGTTAAAACTGCAGCTACTGGAGTAAGGATCGCAGCACATCTAGTATAATTTACTTTTTAATTTTAAGTCTGATTTTTGTATGCTTTTTGTTTCGTTGCGTTAACTCTAATTTTCTAATTGAAATGCCATGTTAAAAACTGCACGAACAATGCAACACAACATGACATGAAGACGCAAGAATGCAAACTAAAAAACTATTGAGCTCGTAATTTACCGACTATCAGTGAAAATCTTTTAGATCAGAATTTAATTCAACTTTTCTATTGCTTGAAACTTGCTAGTTTAATGGTTTTGGTTCAAGTAATTCAATTTATAATATATGATTGGCGAGAAAGATGCACGAAATTGTTGTAATGGCTTATTACTAAATAGTAGGAATTTTGAACTGTATTACCAATAATTTGCTGTTTTCGTTCTCATTTTTCTGTTCTTTAAAAGGTAACCTGCTCCAGTACAGCGTGGAAAACCTATCTGATTTAGTTAGAAAGACACACCAGATAGAGGAAGGGAAACAGTGGTAATACAATTCTAAATAGCAGAATTTGAGCTATGATATATCTGTAATGCATAACGATGAACCGAACAGAGGTTCCACCTGATATGCATACAAGTTGAACGTCTCTCTGGTTTCTATTGTAGGGTAAAACATATGAATTAACGAACCACATAGGAGTTATAAGCCTGGAATAGAAAACTGAATTAGGAGTAAATTCGGAAATAATAAAAACGTGTAAGCATACTTTCGTAATTCACAGTACTAATGTTTTAAATTCAGTTGCTACAGTAATGCATGAATTCAGTTGTCTGTGAATTTTGGGGGAAAGATGCAGCGAGGTAAAAAATTCCGTTGATAATAGAGAGCGCATTTATGATTTAGAGCCAAAATCATCACCGAATTTGTTTGAAAATCCTAAAGTTTCAGTTGGAAGATAACTGGAGGTTAAGCCAGAGATTGAATAATACGGATACCAAATTTGAATTTGAGCATACATATATAACACGTTCAACGTCTGCATTTACGTGCTGATTACCATTGCTAATTAGTTAATAATCATCCACCATTCGTGCAACACTTTAATTTAATTGTTTTTACCAAATTAGTTACTTGGGCGTTCCATTGTGAAACGTCCTGTGGAAACCTCGATATTTATCTGCGCTTATTAAACAACATAACCTGCGATTGGAAAATGGAAGGTTTATTCAGCTACAATCCATGCAGGTTGTGCCATCCTGTATTTAATTATTTTTAAATTCTTTGTTAACTCATCAGTTCTAAGAGATCCATAATTAAATGCAACCTGCAGCCTTTCAAATTGCAGAGTGTACATCCTTACATATATTACACTTGTTTTACTTGCAATTCATAGTAAAAATTGCAAAAATTCTCATGCAGTCTGCTCATGTTTTGCAAATGACTGCGGAAGTAGTACAGTTGTAAAACCATTTATCTCGACTGCTCTCAGAGTTGCAGTTTTGCAAAAAATTATAATCACCGCAGACCATTTTTGCAACATTTCTGCTGTTTTTTGCAACAGCCATATGTATATATATCAGGAGACCTCGCAAGTTTTCACATTGTTTTTCATTTTGCCTCCTCCTGATACGTGCAGTTCGCAGAAGCTAGTAACTTCCAAATTTAAAGAGATGAAATGCCGTGATCCTTCTCGAGGTGCAAATTGCTGCTTCGTGTCATTCATTAACTAATCATTTTTGTCTGCTACAAATGATACAAATGATCTGATCGTAAAATTCAAGAAGAGCTTTTCTCTTCTTCTTTTTCTTGTCAGAGCACGGGTGAATATTACTACCTTTTTAGTTCTTTCGTTTTCATACAAAAGTTTCTTTTCTTTCTCTCTCTCTCCGTCTGCATATCGAAAAGAAATTTTTACTCGCTCAGGCTATCAATACAAGCCCATTCCTTCCATACTGTTAAAGCATATTGCTTTCTCCTAAAATGCCTTTTGTACTACAGCTGCACAATCTTCATGTCAGTTGTCTTTTGTGAATTAATCATGCTATCTGCATTCTGAAGTTCGGTAAGCATATTAAAAGAACGCGTTTCTGTATGCAATGAATGAATTACTGACAGAGGGAGAGAGAGAGAGAGAGAGAGAGGAGAGGGAGAGAATTTTCTAAATATACAGAAGCTTGCAACGATTGTTCTGTAGTCGTGGAATTATCAGGGAATAATATGGTATTGCAGTATTCTTGAACATTCGGTCTATGATTGCAATTGAAGCATCATGAAGATTCACGCTCTACCCTCATCATCTATCCCTTTTCAAGAAATAAGGGTAATAATCTAAATCTTCATCTGATAGTTAAATCTATCTAGTATATTGGAGCATTCATTGCACTACATTCCCACCTGCATTGATGCAATATATCACTACATCAATGCTTTTAAAGCTTTTGTTACGGAAGCCTGTATACATACTTGGTTTATGAATCGCAATCTAAGCATAGTTCGAGTTTCAATTTATTCTGTACTAGTGATTGCGTTTCATTCCCTCCTGAGTCCTGCATGAATGAATATATGTATGTATATCAGGCAGGTGCAGGCGCTACTTTTAAAGCTTTTGGAATGGAAACTTACTCTTTCGAGTTCTAATCTAAAACAATTTAGTTCTCACCTGGTATCTTGCACCATTGCATTTGAACTGAAGCACCACCGTGAAAGGTTTACTAGTTTCTATTGTGGATAGTATACCAATATTGCACTGCATTCCCACCATAGATCATGCGGCCACATAATATCGCTTTTGGTCTAAGGGAGGATGGTTTCTCTTTGTAATCCAAACATTTCATTCATTGCAGTTTATGCACCCCCCCACCCAAAACAATGCAGTTCTATTGCACTGCTGCTATTAAAGCTTTTGGAAAAGAAGAACTACTATATGTAATTCATAACTGTTTCGTATGTAACTACGGTTTTTTATATCTCCCTCAAATTATTGCTTATGTTCGTCAAATTATGATACAATAGAAAATGAGCAGAAAAGAGTGCGCCATTAATTGGCATAAAGTATATGTCCTGTTTATGGGTAAATGCAATATACCTTTGTATGTATATTGTTATTATTACTCGGAGTCGGTAGGATATACATACTGATACCTGCTCTTAGAGTAGAGTAATGATACAATCATTTTCATTTATTGTGAGAATTATTATAGGGAATTCGACTGCTAGAATAATTAATCTGTTGTATACAGTTCAAGTTTTTATTTTCATACAGGAGCAGCGAGAATCTTGATGATGCTGCAATGGCAATCAATGGCTTTAATTTGTCCTTTCAAGGTCAGGCTTATGGTTTCATTAATGGTTCCTTCTTCACTAGATGCGACTATAATTACTTCAGGGACAAAAAAGTAAGTGATGTTTTCTTCTGTTTTAATTATTGTATTTGGAGCTGTGGCGATATTTCATGCATTCTGCACGGTTGGACATAAGGCCATGAAAGACAGACATTTAGAGCCACAGAATTAAGATTGATTTTTTAAGTACACCTTTATTTTATCCTTTCATCTAGTTCTTTGCATTCACATACATATCCTTTTGGAGCATCCTGGTTCCTGAATCCTGATAAACTATTCATAAGGTAAAAGGATAATATAATTATTGTTTTCACATCATTTACAGATTTTGCTGAGTCCTGACATAATGAGGATAGTTCAGAAAAATATACTATAATGCATTGTATAAATTGTATAAAACAAATACCAAAATATGCTTATGCACATGTCAGCTCACATATTTAAATAGAGCGTGCTTGTTTATTTGCATCTGTCCTTGTGAAAAAGCCCTCCTATTTACAAGAAACGCAAAGATTATGCCCACAATTAAGCAAAGTAGGCAACAATGTAGGAATCCATACATCCATACATTACATATAATCACAATTCTCTCGATAATCTTGATCTATTTAGGATCGAATGGAAGAAGCTTCACAAGAAGGTGACTAATTATTCAGGCAGACCCGCTTTCTAATTACATGCAAATCTAAGATTATGCCCAAAAGTAAGCTAAAGTACTCAACAAATTAGGAATCCAATGTGCTTAATTAACCTAAGATAATCACAGCATTAGCTTTAACCCGTGATAATCTTAATAATCACAGCATTAACCTAAAATAATCACAGTTTTTCACGTGATAATCTTGATTAATTTAGCAATAATGGAATAAGCTTGAAAAGAAGGTGAGTAATTTTTCAACCTTAATTCTCCTGATTCAGGCAGAACCGCTTTCTATTTAGAAGATAATTTAGAAACTAAAGCGTCGAAGAATCATCGGTGCATGCCTGCAAAAGGATTGCCTCTAACTTAATTAGACGCAAACTTAGCATTAAATACTTGTCTGATTTGACGCAGAAACACATGCCAGCCTTCTAATCAGAACCACAATTAGCAAGTAATAACCTTATGATTATTCTATAAAGTTAAGGCCTACCGACTAATAAGCGAGCAATTGATGAAGGGTAGGTCAATGCTCTACAATTCTAAAAGAATCCATGCCAATACACTATCGTCCAGTTAGGAATCAATTTAGTTAGGATGTCTGAATCGAACTAATTGTTTATCATTTCTATTTGATTATTCGTCTGGATCTATTAGTACAGGCGGCATGTTCATAGGCATAACGAAGCTTACCTTCAGCACAAAAAGCTCTAGAGGTTGAAAATTCCTACTGTTAATTTCTCCTCCGCATAGGGTCAGATGATAATTTCGTTTCGGAGTACCTAATCATCTACTCGATTATTCTGAAATGGGGATTAGTGATTTGAATCAAACTTCGTGGAGCTTTTGTGGTTAGATCAATATCACAATCTTATTTCCTTTTGAGTATTATAGTATGCGGGCTGGCTACTTTATGCACCATTTTAGCTTGCTTTCCTCATCCCCTCTTTATTGAAACCTTTGATCACACGAGAAACATGGATTCACTATTGAAAGCTTTGTTTACATGTACAATTGCATCACGCATGATCCACTCATTTCTTATGTATGTGCTTTGTGGATCCCTTAAAATGTTATCTCAATCTTTCATTCTCCTTGAGTCCTCATGATGCTTGATCAGAAAAGCCCAAGGCACTTTCCATGCCTTGATTCTTGGATCTAAAGAAAAGTTGTTCACTACATTTGCTTTGATATAGGTAGGAAACCAACAAGTTACATCATAATGCCCAAATCTTGTCTGAAACTATGAGACCTGTTCCTTTGCATTATACCTCGGACAAACCCTAATGACTGAATGCTGTTTTGTTAAATTGGTGGTTAAGAATGCTTCTAAATTCCAGTGCTGTTTTCAAATTTGCTCATCATGATTAATGTCTTATTCTATTTCAATGGTACTATAATTTCTTTGTAGGATCAATCATGATTCTGAACTTTAAGTAAGCATTTTGTTTGTGAACCTTAAATTTCGCAATCATGTACTAATTGGCATTCTCTTAACCTTAACTTCATCATCCTTGAATGTAGGCTTAAACTTTGTTGTTGAACCTCAAGCCTAGCCTATTCTATTAGTGCAGTTATAACGTATGTTTTTCAGTGTTAAGTCACACCTTCACTTCTGTCATATCATGTGGGGCAAATGTTGGGAGTCCAACCAAGTTTCAAGAAATCTGCAGGATTTCTTGATGTAAGCAAACGTCAAAAGGCTTTTATATACATTTTGTCCCAAGGAAAAAAACATAACCGAAATGAGGGAAAGACTAGCCTATTAGGTGATCATCCTATAAGGTATAACTATGTTCTTGACAGTAATCTCATATCGAAGATATGTATGTAGTAAGTCACATGTTCCATCATTATGGCAAATTCCTTGTTATGTGCTCTTATATTGTGTGCCAACGTCCTCTTGCGCTCAAGGTTACAAGTTCTCACAATAAGAAAAACCAAGGATTGCAATAAAATTCACCCATCCAAGGTTACCGAAAGTCCTTTTTGGTCTTCTTGATGTCACACTCTACGGATAATGCTGATGAACAACAATCATCGCCATTCTTAATGTAAGTGTTGTTAATGTCGAAGTTTCTTGAGTAGATATATAATATCATAACATAATGTTGTTGGTGTGATGTTTGAATGCCATGAGGTTCAGCCCATATTTCTAGAGAAGGAGCCATCTGGATGTATTGTTTCGACTCTCGACCATCCGTATTGAGTTGAGTATCATGAATGAAGGACGCAACATTGCTATATTCTTTGTATCCAAGATGCAAGAGATTAGAGGAAGCAATATTTTTCTATTTACATGATCAATTTCCTCGCACTAGAAAAGTTATCAAAGAGCCCCTTACAAAAGGATATTTCAAGGCATAAATTTCCGTGTAGAGCAAGATGAAATTTCTTCTTTTCTTCATCTTGGTGGTATTGGTAACTTGTATAGGTTCGTCCAATTCTGTCTTTTGTAGACATTGTGAAACCTAATTCACAAGGTTAACCTAAAGTTATCTCTTCTTTTTATGCTTCCAATCTAAACTTGTATAGGTTAGTCCACTTCGGAATCATCTTTCGTACACATTATGAAACCTAATTCACAAGGTTAACCTATAGTTATATCTTTTTTTTTGCTTCCAAACCATAGGTAGATTGGAAGCCTTGATTGAAAAGCTATCCCATATATGTTATGATAGAATATTATTCGTACTTTTTATTGTATGAAGGTGCCATGATACTTGTAGTTTACAAGTAATTGAAAATTCCCCAACCTCTCTCTGATGAGCTTTAAGGGGAGTTACTTGGTCTCAACATTTGTATTGAAAACAAGACCAAATCTATGACATTGTCGTAATTTTCATAATGAAATTATTCAAAATTGAATCTCATGGAGATCGCGTGTTGAAGTGAGATGTGGACACATTGAAACAAAAACATGCACAAAGAAACATGTGATTGAGCTTGAAAGTCTTTTGTTGCATGAGAACCTTTCTATAGAGACTTAAGGGTATTGGAACTTTGGAAGTATAAATTTCAAGTCTGAAAATATATGGTAAAGATATTTAAAGATTTATGACTTATGTATTTCTTTCATGATTAATTGTAATTTAAATTCCTCAAGCAGGTGTATATATGGATTAGTATCAACTAATATTTGAAGTCATGGTGCTCATGCATTCTCATTTTAATTTTGCACTTCATACTTTTGGACTTTTATGTTGCTTTGCATATTAGCTTGTTGCTCGAGCATGGAAAACAAATACACACACACAATGATTGCACAGTATGAAGCAACGTCCTTACAATATTTTATATACATTCTTCACAATATTACATTAAATGTTGCAAGAGTTCTTTTGGAGATTATATTACCCATGGCTAGAATATGGATCTTCCTTCTAGGATGAGAGTATATTGTAGCTTCATCATGAGCAAAATTCAAAACATATGAGATTTTTTACTGGCTTTTGCCCTTCATTACGATATCGAGTTGCCTCTTCATCAATTCTCACATATTCTTGCCGTCTTTGAGCTTCTGCTTTTGCCATCTTTTGTTGGGCCACCCTATGAACCTCTGCACTTTCATTTCTCATTCTCTCTAGTATGGCAGCCCTTTTCCTCTCCAAGTCTTCCTATATGTTAGGGCTATGTTAGCAAAAGAGTGTCACGTTGTAACATATAATATTTTACTACCTAAACAAAAAAATAAATTGTGCATATACATTTTGGCAATTCATAAATATTATGATCGTGCAATATACGTGCACGCCACGCCTTCTTTGGATGATTGTTGATGGCATGAAACGTCGCTTAGGACTAGTAATAATAGATGGATATATATGTGTGTCCCTTTGTACAATCATATACTCCCAAGGTCATCCATAATTAGGGTCGATAAATAAAGCAAACTCCCCCTCCTCGAGTTCGTACCATATACTCTTGGCATTAAATGGATTCATTGTAAGGGCACTAAGGCCAATACAAAGTTACCATATCACATTTATTGCAGTTTAAATTGGAGTCATGTGTATAAGCTCGTGCTAGAGGCTAAAAGACGAGATGCTAAGTGGGATGATGAACAATTTGTAATTAGTGCTAGATGATTGTAGAACCCAAGCCCCAGCCATACATAGTGGCTTGGTAAATCTATTTGTTTGTGAGGGAGAATCTACTTTGTTGCAAGCCGATTTTTGAGTCCATGGGTTTGTCTGTGTTCGTGCAAACATTGGGTTGCAAATCCTTATTTGCCAATCAAATATAGGCATTCATTGGCATCCAATTATTGAAGTTGAAACAACGTTATATGGTATTATTGGTGAGCACACACATTGCTATGTGATTATGTCAAACTTATGAAGTGTCCACAAGTGTTGAAAATTACAATAGATTGTCTTGCCCTTGATTCAATTGCAACCTTTTGACCATTTTCCCAAGACTCTACTTTAGTTGCTGCCTTTTCGAACCTATCAAAGGTATTGTCAATTTATTTCAGTTGAGGTCAAATATGTGTATTAATAAATGGAGGAAACAATGAACAAACATGTTATGAGTAAGAAATTGATTTGTTTACCTATTGTTGGCACTTGCTCTCTCCTTATCTTCCCAAGCTTTGATGTATGAAAACGTTTTGTACTGATTAACTTTGGCAAGTGCCTCTTCTAGCGGATTTGTTGTTTTGTACACGAAGATTTCACCCAATCACATAAGAAAAACACAAATGAACAACTAAACTTTTTTTGATGGTTACAATTTGATATGTTTTCTTTTACTTTAGCTTGTGATTATGTGTAGAGCTAGGAGTAATTCGGCATCTTACGAATGGGAATTATTGAAGTTGAAGAGGCAATACATACTCAAATGTTCATAAACAACAAAGCATGGTGCTTATTTAGGTCATTTGTTGTGGATAAACCATACAATGCATTCTCTCTTAATAAACAATTTAGAGATTATATATATTAGTCGTCACAAAAGGGCATCCAGATTTCACGTAACATTATATGCCTATGAAGAACAAAAGTTTACAAAGTTTCGAGATTACTAATGGGTAACAAATACATATAGACTCAAAGTATGTGTGAGCATAAACACCTAAAATAAAATGATAACACTTTAATGGAGCCTTGCCTTTTGGATAGGTTATGCAATGCATCAACATACCACATCTCCTTGATGTAATTTGTCAAATCAAACCCTAAGTCCTTACCACATGCTTAATGGCCTCTAACGAACAATAATTAATCATTATCATCATCTCTCTTTCCAAAGCATCAAGTGGGGAACATGAAATAGGTCTTCACATAGGGTGGAATTGCAAGAAAAAATGATGCATAAGTTGTGTATCGAGACATTTGAGCAGTTATTTGTAAGCTCCAAGCAACTAGGAGAACCATATTATCGAACATAAACACTAAACCCTAGTTGGCATTCTCATTTTCTACATTCTATCTTCTCGCTTGTTGACATGTATGTTCATTAAACTTATTTAATTTAGTCATAGTGGGGTGTGATGTTGGTCGTTGGAGGCGTTCATATCACCAAGGGCGAAGTTCATTAAATTGTACAAAAATGCAAGAAAGAAATGGACACACAATCAAACGCCACACAAGAGTTAAATCAAATGTATAATGTATCAAACCGTAACCAACATGGTCTCAGAGAATGTTAAGAACTCCATTATGTAGCGAATTGCACAAAAAATGTATGGAAGAGATCACACACAATAAACGTCGTGCACAAGTTAAACCAAATGTACAATGTACTAAAGCATAACCAACACACACTCAGAGAATGTTAAGAATTACACCGCGTAGTAAATTGTACAAAAAATGATCGAAAGACATGGACACACAATCAAACACCGCACAAGCATTAATGCAAATGTATGATATATCAAACCCTAACCAACACACACTCAGAGAATGTTAAGAAATTACATAATCAAACGCCATGCAAGCATTAAAGCAAAATGTATGATGTATCAAACCCTAACCAAAATACACTCTGAGAATGTTAAGAATTAGGATATATAGTGAATAATTTTAATGTTGAATAAAAAATGAATTCGGGTGAAGAGACAAGATTAGGAGGGTAATGAGTAAGTGAGTGAGGGTGACAAGGGTTACCGGTGGTGGTGGTGGTGATGCCGCGGGAGTGGGTGCCATAATGCCCAACAACCATCTCCAGAGACCTCTTGGAATGGATGAGGATACAACTTGGGATGGGTGTCAAAGAAAATGATGAATGTTTTTGTTTGAGTCACATGAGTAGTTGTTACCTTTTAATGCATGAACCCACATACGTGGTTACTTACACTAATGCTTTTCTTCTTTTCATTTATTTGGGCATCTCTAAAAAAACAAAACTAATTTTGGAAACGGTAGAAATTCTAAAAAAACACATTTGATGGGGAAATTAATTGGGGGGTTGGGGTGGTATAAAATCTAAAAGAATTGAAGAAGAAGGAAGAGAACAACTTTTGGTTTTGTCATCAAAGTTTCTTTTAATGCCTTTGGTTTTTGCATTCTCTTCTATCAAAGCATATTCCTTGCCAAATTAGAGCGTGACACATGTCATTTTGTTCAGTTTTTGTTACTATTGATTGTTAATTAATGCACGGATCATGGAAGTTGTGTTGTCTTTTCTTTTTCTTTTTAAAAGAGGCCTCTTAATTACACTTGCTTGCTTGACATGTATTTGTATGTGCTACATATGCGCATCTACTTTGTATGTGCTCGAAAATCACATGTAAGTGGCTTGTCATCGCATCTGTAACACTTCGGATGAAGCAAATTATACATGTCCATTACAAAACGAACTATGGTCATCATCACAATAATAATAACAGTTAATCGTAATCGTAAAACATCAAAAGCTAATATATATTGCCAAGATTTTGAAATGTCCACTTGGTTCTCACGTATTTCTTTGTAAACGTATGGCTCAATTTCTAAAGGGGGACAAAAACATACTATCAAAGAAATATTTTCGAGGACATAAAACCATTATGTACTACTGCCTCTCTCCATGTACATTTACTCGTTCAAATGTTTTCACACTATATACATGTATCCCTTCAACAACCCTATAAAAAACTTAATAATTTGTGTTAGTACATTACCTAGGTGAATGTAAGACAATGGTGTCATTTATGCATTTGATTGGGCAATGGGGTTTGGACAAGAAAGGTCCAAAAATGGAGGGCATATTGCCACACCCTTTCATAAAAAAAAGAGGTGAGGTGCTCATGTGCTTCAAGTAATGTATTATAACTTAAAATGATACTATTTTAATGGTATTAGCTTGAATCCGACCTCATTTGTTAAAACTTGAACAAGTACACGTGTTTTGAATTCCAAGTAACAATAAACTAGACTTGGTCGAAGTTCAACTGATTCAATGGCCATTGATGATTAATTAGCTCGAGAATGATGGTTTCATTTATAGTTCTGATTGATATGCTTGTTATGTCCCTAGCACGATCAATACAATAACAACAACATATTTTATAAAAACCAATAGTAGGTGCCATTGTTTAAAAGCTTTCAACATTTGGCCATGTTCGTCTATTGACCGTATTTATACGCACAATTCACCATATTTATTGATATAGTTAAGGGGAAAGTATGTTTGATTGCGTTCATCAATACAAAATGAGTCAAAGATACTTTATTACTAGCTTATATTAGAAGTGATTCATTTCCAAAGGGAGTTTTGCTTCTATGAAAAGATACCGAAATCATTATCCTTAGAATACAAAAATATTTTCTATTTGAATATCCTTCATAAGGAATATGGAACTTTGGTTGATAAACACTGGGATATGCTCAAAGACACTAAAGGAATGTGATCCCTTGAACCTTCAAAGAAACCCTTCACAATATATGTGATTCAACAAGATAGAAAATGTTGATGGTTATACAACTTGCTTGTAAGGTCGCGTTCTCGAAATGCCTGCAAAGGAGGATATAGTTACACCTCCCTTCCTTAGCACATTGAAAAAAACATATTGTAAATACACGTGGAGTCGAATGTCGTCAATAATGTGCACAAGCCTATCCAATTCAAATCATTCGCCCTTTAGCCCTTAAATATTTTACGCCATCATTTTAATCACAGTGCTCAAAAAACGTGGTTGTTGCCTAACATACATAGTTGTAATGTGGACGTGTTTGTTGAATGTTGTAGATCATGCACATATGGCTATATGATGCATGTCATATTCTCTTTAGCTCTTAAATATTCGCATTATCATTTAAATCATAATGCTCCCAAAAGTTGCCGCCCTACATATTGTGTGGCCATCAACACTGAAGTATGTGTGTGCAAAATGTATTCAATTTGCGATACTGTAAAGTGACGATGTTGACATCTTACCTCCTTGTCATTTCTTCTTGATCATGATCCGCGGATGCATTCATCACTTTAAACTATGTACTAAAATTGAAGTTTTTTTTAACGTGTTGAAGACTATAAATATAAGCATCTTTGGCTTCGTGATGACTTTGAGTAGACATGTTGTTTTACACCATCGGTCTAAAAATAATATTAAACTATCGGACTTCATCACTTTGTCTGCACTTTAGGACTACAACCATTGTTGAGCTATTCAGTTTCACACTCAATATTCGTTAATGTAAGGTTGCATGACTACATGGCCAATACCAAGACGACAAGGTTTAAAATTTAAATATACCACATGGACGCACATCACGGTTCGCATCCTGCAAAGTGGGGTAGAACTCTTTCGCCAAGGTTATATGGGGGTGTTCTGGTCAACATAGTATTATGAGTCTAGAGTAGAGTCTCTTTTGTGTCATGTGACAACAATCCTTGTCACTTCACTACTCTTAGAATTCATCCATTGAAAAATTCAATAAAAACAACAATAATACCAATGTTCTATGTGTTTACACACCAACACACATGCACACGCACACAGTGTGCGGATAAGCATTGGATATGCCCCACATAGGAATGCATCTAGAGGCCAAAGCCCTAACCATATGCATTAGTATACCAAAGATCAAAATGTGAACCACCAAAGTTATGAACAATTCCAATTGCTTGTATTTATATAAAAGCATCCCTTATTAAACCATGGAAGAGCAATCCCCTCTGCATTTGAAAGAGGGTCTATTCAATTGAGCAATGAAGGCTAGATCCTCATCTATGTTGAAGTTTAACCCATTATTCCTCTTCTATGTTGAAATAAAAATAACATTCTTCATATTCAATCTTACCACTCTCGATGCCATCGTGGTATTGGTTGCTACGGCCACTCTAAAGGACTGTTTTAGCAATTATGAAATATCATTACATAAAGAAGTTGATTGTGGTTGTGTATTATCAAATTTCTTGACAAACACACATTGGGACAATAGATTGTGATGAAATGCAACGCGGAAAACAAACTAATCTTTCATTGGTGATATGTTGTCCTTAAACCGGAAGGCAATGATTTGAATTTGACTCCTCCAATAAACACAATGCTTGAAAGACCGAGTTTTGGATTCCTTAGGAGGTTAAACTAATAGAACTGAAGAATTACGCCATTGAAATAAACAATCTAAGAGAATGATAAATAGGTGGTATAAGATGGTCGTTTGATAACTATTCAAGGATTTTTAAACTCTCAAATTCACGACTATGGCCATAACTAGTATATTCAATTTACTGTCTGTTTGGCCTACCCTACTCATTCATGATCAAGGGAACACTTGTGTGTGGTTTGTATGCAAGAACCAACATCTAAACTACCTCTCTTTGGTGTCGTAGGTTGTATTTTGCCTTTGAGGATGAATTAAAAGAAAAGTCTCTCTCATAAAGACATGCTATTGACCCCTTGAGAACTATGACAAAACAACATCGTCTAGTCACAATTCCTTCTCTTTTTTAATTGCTATAAAACATTTTATGAGATATCACAAGGATGTGATTCTTGCAGCCTTGGAGGCCATGTCGGCATTTTGCAAACATTAATATAACATTTCAGTTTTGGCTCGCTCTTCTGTAGTGTCATTGATTACAACCGTGTAAATGGTGACCATTTTGCTTTTCATAAAGAGTGTGGTCTTTGATACTTTTGTAGCATGTCCTTTATTATATATGTAAAAGAAGTACACCGTGTGCTTTTTGTGAATGATGTAGTAATCATGTAATCCTTTGCAGGCCAAATTCCCTAACAAGAGGTTTGTGTTGGCAATTAGACCTTTTCAACACTCATCTCCTAAGACATGGAGAATTGGTGAGATGCGTGCTTGTTTTTAGTCCTCAACAATGTTCTAAGTGAGAAATTCCCCTTTTACACTTGGCCCCCCATCCATAATACACATATTCGAATTGGGTAACACAATCTTGAATTTACGAGAGTGCAATCGAAGATCAATGATATATGTTATCTATCCCATATGGAGAGATTATTGGGGGATTTCACATGCAAACAACATAGGTGAATTTGGTTGGTAGCATGATAACTTGCCATCACATTTGAGTATGTGTCAAAATGCGAGCGATATCGATGGATTTCAATAAGTTCATTGCACATGGCCGTCATGATCAACCAAACATCTAAAAAGCCCATCTCTCGCTCTTTCACACACACACACCCCACACAATTGCACATGCTCGACATGATCAACCAGACATCCAAAAAGCCCATTCCCATCTCTCTCTTTCTCTCTCTCTCTCTCTCACACACACACATTATCGTAATTAGCTTACCCAAAGTAGCAACAAGTTGTAAGAATACTAACCCTACATTTTGGGTCTTCTTTCTCACCTCTCTATTACTCCATACATATCCTCTTGGTTTAGTCGATGCCACTGTTGAATGTAAGGTGTTGAAGCCATGACCTTTTGGTTCCCATTGGAGGGAGAACCATACCAATAGAGCTACATCCATATGGGCTTACCAATATGGCGCCCACATACATGTGTGCGCGAACACACACACACACACACACACACACACACACACACACACACACACACACACTCCTCTCTCTCTCTCTTCCCATGGGCTAGGCACTTGTGTCATAGATCATAATTGGTCTCCAATGGACATTAGAAAGATATCTTTCCCACAATTGATGAGTTCTCTCTCTCCCTCCCTCTCTCTCTCTATATGTCTCTTTACAAACGAAGTATCAAAAAGAGCAATCGAGCAAGACATAACGAGGATTTTCAACACACATTTATGGCATAGAGAGAGGACACATTAGGCGATCGATCGGATCGAAGGCTATGTAAGGCTACATGGATGGAATCGTGAACTTCTCCATGGATGGATGGATGGATAGATAAATGAGCTTTTGAGGATCCATAGGAAGTGGTAACTGGAGGTGGAACCTCTTCAGTTACCACTAACTATTAGAGTTAGATATGTATAGAGAGAAATAGGACAAAAGAATAAAAGAAAGAAAGAAGGAAAAAAAGTTAAGAAGACCATACTCTGTTCCTTCTATCTCTCTGTTCTCTCTCTCTCTCTCCTTCTATCAGCTCACTCACACACACCATACACACACTCTCTCTCTTCTCTGTTCCTTCTCTCACACACTCTCTCTCTTCTCTGTTCCTTCTCTCACACACTCTCTCTCTCTCTCTCCTTCTCAGTTCACTCTCACACACACCATATCCACACACTCTCTCTCTTCTTCTCTCAGTTCACTCTCACACACACCATTCACACACTCTCTCTCTTCTCTGTTCCTTCTCTCTCTTTCTCTCTCTCTCTTCTTCTCTCAGTTCACTCTCACACACACCATTCACACACTCTCTCTTCTCTGTTCCTTCTCTCACACACACTCTCTCTCCTTCTCTCTCTTCTTCTCTGTTCCTTCTCTCTCTCTCTCTCTCTCTCTCTCTCTCTCTCTCTCTCTCTTCCCCCCATCCCTTTCTTTCTCTTCGAGATTTGAATACACACACACACATTGGGCCCAACACACATAAACTTGGGGAGAGCCCATCACTTTCTCTGCTTCAATCAATTAAAATTACTGTTTCTTCTCCCTCTCCCTCTCCTTCTCTCTCTCTCTCTCTCTCTCTCTCTCTCCTTCTTGCAGAGATTACTTACCCCTTTGCCTGCATCTCTGCTTATCGGCTTCTTTTTCTTTGGCTTCTTGGGAATCCTCCATTCTTTCTCTCTGTACCCCAAGAAATGCACAGCTCTCTGGAGGATAATGGCAAAGGAAATCAAGATGAGGAAGATGGCACCCAAACCCTAATTTCTAATCCTCCTAGCCCTAATACCACTACTACTGCTACAGATATTCTTGTTCGTGATTCTACAGGCAGTAGCAGTAGCAGTAGCAGCTCCGATTTCGACTTCAGTGCAAGGTTTTCTGATGTTGGATATGGCAATACTACTACCTCTTCCTCTTCTAACACTGCTGCATTTAGTAGTGCCATTAATACTAGCTACATGTGCTCTGCAGAGGAGCTCTTCTACAATGGCAAAATTAGACCACTAAACAGAGCATTTGGTTGTCCCGATCCCGCTCCGCAGGAGAACGGGGTTAATTCTGGCTCACTTAATTATGGTACTAAGATTGGTGCCAGTTGCAGGCCCTCAAGAAAGGTTCATAATGATGATGATGATGATGAAGAAGATTATGGCATCCACAAATACTGTTGTGGCTCCAGACAAGAAAACTGTGGTTATTCTCAACAAGAAAGCTCTGCTAATACTGATACCAAGGATGGCCATGAGACTGCTTTAGAGATATGGAAGAGAAGCAGGGCAAGAAGGAGACAACTACAACATCATGTGGTAAGATGCTTTTCTCAGATCCCTAATCATCATCAAAATGAGATGAGGAATGTACATATATCCAATCATCAACACAGGGATGATGTGAAGGGCATCACTATGCAAACCATTGCTTTTCATGGTGATTCCGTGAAGAACATGGATATGCATGCAGCCATGACCTGTCATGGTGATTCTGTGAAGAACATGGATATGCATGCAGCCATGAGCTGTCATGGTGATTCTGTGAAGAACATGGATATGCATGCAGCCATGAGCTGCCATGGTGATGATGTGAGAAGCATGGATATGCATGCAGCCATGACCCATCACAGTGATGATGAGAAGAGCTTCTATATGCACGCCATTCCTCATCATGGTGATCCAACCAACATGAAAGTGCTTGCCAATCCTCACCGCCGTGATGCAAACAGAATCAAAATGCATGCCAATCCTCATCAAATTGATGTGAATAGCATCAAAATGCATGCCAATCCTCATCAAATTGATGTGAACACCATCAAAATGCATGCCAATCCTCATCATAATGAAGTGAACACCATCAAAATGCATGCCAATTCTCATCATATTGATCTGAACACCATCAATATGAATCATCTTGATGATATAAATAGCATCAAGATGCACCCTTATCCACATAATGGTGATGTGAGGACAAGCATGATGCTGCCCTATCCAGATCATGGTGATGTGAGGAATATGAAGGTGCTGAACTATCCAGATCATAGTAATGGGGAGAACATCAAGATGCAACCATATCTTCATCATGGCCATGTAACTAACACCTCTATGCAGCCCAACCATCATTGCAGGATAGTGAAGGACATCCATATGCAGCACAACCATCATCATAGTGATGTGAGGAGCATCCACATGCAGCCCAATCCTTATCATGGTGATGTAAAGGGCTTCCATTTTCAGCCCAAACTGTATCATGGTGATGTTCAAAGCATGATCAACATGCAGCCTAATCCTCATTTTGGTGATGTGAAGAACATCAACATGAAGATGAATTCTCCTCGATGTCATCACAATTACATCGATACACAGCCGAATTGTTCTCATGGTGATTTGAAGGGCATCCACATGAAGCCCAATCCAGACCATGATGATTTGAAGAGCAGCCATATGAAGCCTGATCCTCCTCATGGTGATATGAACAACATCCATAGTAACTTAGAGTGTAGCAATGCTCATCAGTATCATCATCAACAACAATCCGGCGAGATGAGTGGATACACAATGCCCCATCAAGTGAAAAACAGGGCCCCTGAATTTCATGATGGGATGACGAGTAAGCGTAAGATTAACCGTGAACAACAAAATCATGGACAAAACAGCTATTCGAATCACACAAGCTCGATGCCCCGGCATCGTGGCGAGTCGCATAGGAGAGCAAGGTCCTTATCTCCACTTAGAGTGTTCCACATAGATGATTTGATGATGGTCCCACCAAGGCCATCTTTTGAGAGCCACATGATCTATAGTAGCACCTACAACAACAACAACAACAACAACATCTCAGAGAAAGTTGTATATCCTAAGAGGAGAACACTAGAGGAGCTCCTTAAAGAGCATGGAACTAATAGGAATGATGGAAAGTGTGTGCAAGAAGAGAGTGGGATGTATGGAAACCAGCAACACATGATGTGTCAGGTGTGTGATAACAAGAGATCATTCATGAAAGACATGGATATGGAAGGAAAAGGAGGTATACATGAGTCTCAGAGGGCCTCATTGTCTAGTCCTCAATCCAATCCACACATCTTCTTCTCTGGTGCTCATCACCAATATGCATCCTCTCAAAGGGCACAAGCTGAGGTCATGAAGAAGAGAACTCTTCTTCCCTATAGGCATGGATTATTGGGTTGCCTTGGCTTTTTTACATCCATGAAAGCTCTTCATGTCCCATCCTTGTATTCAATATCAAAGAGACAATGAGACCTTTTTCACACTGTCACAACAAGTCTTAAGGCATTTTTCCACACCATGGATGCACACTTACCAATCCGAACCTAACATTAAGAGGTTCTCTTATATATGTCAAGAGAGGTGGAATGTACTATAGCTAATGAAGCCTCATCATGCTAGAGCATTGTAAGGAACGCGAAGGAAAGTGGGCTCCTAACATTAAGAGGCTGTTTTGTATGCCGACAAAGAGAGTCGATAGCCGGACATTACCCAGCGAAAACCTCACAAGTGCCGAACATTGAAAAGTGAAACATGAATGAAAGTGGGCTCTTTCTCACACGGACAAAACAACGCCTGAACAACTTCTTGGTGAATGTTTGAAACAAGCCTATTGTAGTGTAAGCAGCCTATTCAGAATTGATTTGATGTCCATGGGATCCTTGTTTTCAACTCCTTTGTACCATCATATTTTTAGCCTATATATACGTATATATGACAAGTCTCTCACATTTCTATCACCTTATCTCTCCATAGGTTGTTTCTTCGAATGTCATTTAACCGTCTAGTTGCATATTGCCCTCCCTTAATATCGAAACAATACCCTATATAAACCAACTCTCCATTTGTTGTATGTAATGAATGGCATTGACACCCCCAAGAAGTTCCAGAATTACCATGTGTAGATGCAACTCTATCGTATTATTGTGATCATTGTATGTACCATAGGAAGTGCACTGAAAATGAGTTGTTTTGTAGAAGGTTTTTCAAGCTTTAACATGAGGCTTGGCTTAGTCATGTTTTGCAAACATAAATCATCTCCTTGATCCCCTACTCAAAGGATGCCTATAAATTCCTTCTCTTTTGTTATTGTTCTTCACTTTGCAACATGTAGAAGAGAAGCCATCCAAATATAGAAGCCTCATGCGTAAATTGCAGCAAATCATTTCTGTCTTTGATGTTATATATCAACAAATCATTTCCCAACAAAAAAAATCTCAAAATGTTATCTCACAACAAAGTTAGTGTTTAGGTTTTTTTCACCAATAATCAACGGTTATATTGGGAGTATGTTGCCTCCAAAAAAATTTGCCAATGCCAAAATTTAGATAAAGAAATTTGTGCATCTAAACAATGAAGCTCCAATTATTTTTCTAGAATATCATGGTCACTAAGGACAAAATTGCATTCTCTTGTCAATTATGCTAGATACTTTTGAAGTAGCGAAAAGAAGTTGCTATATTATTGCAACATACAGTGCTTATGCAAGCAATGCAATGTTACATTCAATGATTCAAGCAATGAAAGCGTCAAAGACGGTTATTTGAAGATTGCAATATAGTATATCTTATATTGACTACAATTTCACATAGTTTTGAGATTTCCTCTACTTAAATCTAGCTCAAGTTCCAATTTAAGGTTTGATATAAATACCACAAGCATTCAAATAAAGTGTTTGTGCCAAACACTATAAGTGGACATGGAGAAACAACAATAACAATTCTCATGAAAAAAGATTTCGACAAATATAAGAAAGATGTTTTAACCTAAACTAAACTAAACTAAACTAACTTAATAGCAATGAGGATGAAGTGTTTCTTAAAAACATGAGAAGTCTTCATTTGTGTTGGAGTGTCAGGTGACTACATCGGTGGGTGAAGTGAAAGAAGTTGAGTGGGGGAAGCGAGGCTTCAAAAAGCTAAGATATGAGCGTGAGGAACTATGTTTGACATGAACTCAAAATCATGGAGGTATGCCAATACCAACTCTCGTGCACATATGCATAGGTTGCGATTGCGATTAAACTTGAGGCCCCATTAGGAAAGAGTGTCCTTCAAAAAGAGGCGAGGAGAGGAGGATGGGAAGGAGAGAAAAAATGATAATGGAAGCTTGGATGTTGGGAGCAAGGATAAGGAATGAATCATGTGGGGGTTTGGGGAGGCTAGCTACTCAAGTAGGAATGGATCATGTGCATTGTATAACTTGGACTAAGTCTAACAATGGGGAAGAGGGTAGAAAGTGAGGTGGGTATAGACAACGATTGGGTGAGTGTGCAATTGATGGCAAAAGTGGTGGCCTTGGTGCATGTCAATAAAAAATGAGAGACATCCTATCCTTGGCCTTTGTTCAAGGATAGGATGTCCTCTTGAGAGAAAATGACTAAGGTTTAGCTCTAAGGAGTATAATGAGAAAGAACCTCCACAAGTGTCTCTTTAACACTTGGGAGAAGGGTGTAAAGGTTTATAGATATTACCTTTATACCATATTTCAATGCTAGGCCCTCACTCTTTATACTATCCTTCGTCTAATGCGCACTTGTATTTTTGGTTTGCATTGCATCTATTTTTGTGTTTAGGGGAGAAAGAAGAGTTTTATGGTTTACAAAGAGAAAAAAGAAGGGTATGCGCCAAGGAACTTTTGGAATAGAGGAAGCGTAGTTTTATGTGGGTTAGTTTAGGTATAAATATAAAGAGGAGAAATGTATTTTAGGGAAAACGTTATTTTCTTTTCAATTGAAGGGCTTGTATTTGCGAATTTATTTTTCCTTCATTTGCCAAAGAAACGAAGAGTAATGTGAACCCAAGGCTCGATGTAGAGCCTAGGATTGGGTTGGGGTTTGGTGATCAGGAGGTTCAACAATGTCCTCCTCATCCACTACAAACAATGGCACATAACAGAAGGGCACTTCATGTTGTGCAATAGTTGTTGCCATTTAGTTGCTTTACGCGAAAAGCATTGTACAAAAGCTTTGCACGAAGGATTTGAACTCTTGACTGATTCAAATGGCCAACACACTGTTTCCATCCATGATGGAAATATGTGAGTTCCTTCATGTGGACTTTTCTACGCAATGAGTAATAACAAAAACTAAACACGAAGGTTGGGTCTCCACAATGGTTTGGGCTGACCATAAGAGAACTTAAGTTCTCTTGTGGGCTTGACACATATCTAAAGCATTAGCTAAGAAAAGGGTTTCCGATCCTAGGGATCTTTAGTAGTTGGGAGTTTGAATTTCCATTCTTGCAAATATAACACTTAAAACGAAAATTTCAAATTCTTGTTTTTGTTGAAGATGAGAAGTTTTCACATGTTTGCAAGGAAACCAGAGAGTAGATCAAGATTTTTCATAGTGGCAACATTTTCTACGCATAAATTTGAGTAACAAGAGATGAGTGGTCTACTTGGCCCTACATTGAGTGTCTTTGTATTGGCTCAATAAGAGCCTTATGAAGTGATTGATTTGTATTGTCATTACAAACAACAAATGCTTTGCTCAGTTTTCAGAAAATAATTTCTTCATAGGTGCTAATGGTAGATGAGCATTTTCACCTGCTTAGAGTTGTGCCAAGGACATAATCTGTATCGAGCCAAGTGGCAGAATAAACCTGCAAATGGCTCATATATTTAGTTATGTAATTATGTGCTTAAGAAAAATATAATCACAAATATATTGTTGAGAATCAAACTCAACTTCCTTATTGTGGGAACACACCTTAGGAATAGCCAAGTGTGTAAACATCCCACCATTTTGTATCATAACTAATGTGTCATAGAAGTTAAGTCTCCACCTCCTTCCCAAGAGGTGGTTGTAGTAATAGAATATAGAGAGAAGGTGACTACATAAGCTCTTGAATCTCCTCTTCTTTGTAGTTGTTGGTTGTTTCTCCTTGTTAATACAATTTTCTTAGTTTTTGTATACCTAGTGTCATGATATGGCAAAACTCGAACCCATGACCTTATGTTATATGGGTTGAGCTCTTGACCATTATATCATCTATTGTAATACATAAAATATTATTTTCATTTACGTTTTATTATAGGAAATTAATGTATATTCCAGATTTCTTTGGACCATTCTAAAAGCTTTAAGACTATTATTGAGAACACTATAAAAGGAGGCACTAGGCATTATTTAGTTCCTAACAACAAGAGCTCCTATGTCCAACTCTATGATTCTCACATTAGAGAGATTTCTTGGAATCTTGGAAATAATCATGGCCCGAGCTTAGAGCTTGTTCATGCCCTTTGGTTATGGCTTCATTCGTCTTGTGTGTGTGAACGTCTCAGGATTCATGTTTTGTAGATTCAATTACAGGGAAACAGGGCAAGAGCAATAAGCCAAAATGGATGTAATACAGACTTTAGGGTTTAGAGTTTGGGGCAATGGTAATGGAGACAATCTACAGCAAATGGAGATTGCAAAACTGATACAAAGATTCAACTTTCGATAACGGTATGGAGAAGACGACCGAGAGTGACGACGAAGGCCCTTTCACTAGAGTCGGCTAAAAGAGGAATGTTGGCGCCTGAAGAGTCGACTAAAAGAGCTGCGCCCCCAACACAACACTGGTTGAAGTGCACATGGAGCTCGCCTTGATTACCATTGGTGCCAAGGATATGGTGGAGAAAAAACAAGAACCAATGGAAAGCCATAAAAGCAGCACAACAGTTGGAGAAGACGCAATAGAGGATTGTAGAGCTCGAACAATAATGTAGTAGATAAGATGACCAAGTGCCTTCGGGTAGACCAATTCCAATCTCTTCTGCACCAAATGGGTGTCAAGAAAAATCAGTCTGATTAAGTTGGACATAAGGACGATTTTGGACAATTGGCTTCAACACTTCTGGAAATTGGTTTTTGACAATTGGCACAACCTATCTAACTTCTGTTTTTCAGTTGATAGCCGTTTGTATACATTTGTACTTTTTTCTTTTGATTACATATTTTTGTTGAATATGCCCATTGCGGGGGATTGTCGGACTTATAATGGACATATTAACACTATCCTAGTAGAATGACTAGGTTTAGGCCATATATGTAAATATTATAAAGGACAGTTGTCCTAATTCAGTTCATATATAAACTGAAGTTATAACCTAGTCCAAGATGAAGTTGAGAGTTGTTGTGCCATATTATAACTTATTGAATCTCTCTTTCTCTCTCTCTCTCTCTCTCACTACTGGTAAGTTGTTAACACTACAAGCATTGTGTCTTGGGTTCAAAACCCACCTTTCACCTCTTGATTTTATACTTCACGTGCTTCAGTGTATGAACACCCCTTCTTAGGAAGGAGACACATATCAAGACCACATGTATACTTTGGTCCCATAGGTCAAAATTGGTCTCTTAGTTTTAATTTCTTTTTTCTTTGTCTCTCATATTGAAATGGTTAGGCATGATGTATTGTAGATGTGAGGTTATAGGTTCAATCCTCATTAACGACGTATTTGATCCAAGAGGAGTAAAAGTCAATGATGACGTGATTGAAAGTCCAAACAATCAAATGCATACTTTGTCAATGGAAAAGATGGCAGCTATGTATATCTCATTGCAAAAGACAGTGAGGCACATGCAAAGCGAAATGTATGGTTATAAGGAGAGAGAATTAACTCTTCAACATACAATGGAAATGCAAAAGTTAGAGATTAAAGCTTTGCATGAAGAACTACATGTAATGAAGAACATGACTATTCAAATGCAAGATAATCGAATGCTTGAAATAGAAAGAAAAATGTTGAGTCTTGAAACAGGAAAAGATGTTTTGGTGAAGGCAAATGCCGAAATAAAATCTACAATTGAAGGGAGGGAAGATGTGATCAAGACAAAGGGGAAATGTGTTCTCTTAAATGAAACACCGAAAATCATGCAAAGGCATTCTAATACCATGGATGTGTTAGATGCAAAGGAGCAAAATGAAATCGAAAGAAGAAAGAATAATATTGTCATTAGAGGTATGCAAGAGAATAAAACAGAAATGCATTATCATTTGGGAGAGAATATTACGAAATTCTTTGAAGATAAGTTTGCTATGCGAGATATTATTGTATATGCCGCACATATGGTTGACAAAAGGCAACTAGAGGGAAAGTCATCTCAAGCTATTGTTTGTACAATCCTTGATGAACGTAATAGGGCAATGATTCTAGATGGTAGTAAGGTGTACTTTTTTTTTCCATGAAAGATTTTCTTCAATAGTATTAAAACATTGAGAAAGTACAAGTGAAAGTTATCTGCTTGTAGGTTTACAATGTAATGTATGTACACCTAAACTTGTACATACAAAAACAACTTATATAGGGTTGTTGAGCCTTAAATGATACATTAACATGTTGGTTTTATATCAAGAAAAGGTCCATGGAAGATGATAATTCCATTGAGGTCTTTGGTTTGTCATTACAAAGAGAGGCACCTTCCTCCGTAAGTGAAGAAGCTTCATCCTTCTTTTATGAATATATTCTGGAGAACCAACCATGTTATTATACTGCACACAAACTACTGTCAACAATGTTTCCCATATCTCAAGCAATACCTCTAGAATGCCAAGCTTTGAGGCATTGTAAAGTCGACCGCATCTGCATTTCCATAATACCCATAATGTTATCGTAGTCACAGTTTTCTAGATCTCGACAGATCGCATTTGCTTTCGAGGTTGTTGAAACGGACTAACTGATATCAATCTTCTGTTATATGCTGTCATGGCCTCTTGCATATCATCTGCCTCATACAACATCAGGCTGGAGTGTAATACTCCCCACACTGCTGCTCCCCATGAGAACAAGCAACCAACATTGATTGTTAGGAATAAAGAAAGAACTTTATTCCATACTTGTTGAGCCAAGGGACAAGACCAGAGGTCATGCTTAGTAGTCTCCGGCGTTGCATAGCATAATCCACATTGCCTGAGATTCTGTGTGACATTCCCTTTTAACGTCTGGCCAACTAGTAATGCAACATGCACTAACAGCCATCTAAAAAGAATAAATTTAGAAGGCCCCTTGAAAGACCATATCCATCTCCAATATGTTTTCAGCTGCAACGTTGAAACACCCCAGTTAGTCCAATGTTTTTGTGCTACTAGCGTCATTACATTAATAGACCTTAGTAATGACCTTCCTAGCTTTACTGAATACTGAAAAAAGGGAACCTTTATGATATGTTCCCCCAAGGAATATGTCCAGAACCAACCCCCCGGATCCCATAGTAGTCTTGCAACAGGTTCTTTTGCATACAACCACATCATATCACACATATGTGCAATAGGATCCAGCAACCACTTCTTTCCCATTTTTGCAATCACTCTGACTGGTGCATTCTACACATGCTGAAAGTAGCTGCAGTCAAAAGCATGAGGCTGCATTCTATTGTTATCAAGAACCTCAAAATAAGAGATGCACCCATTAGGTGAGATACCCTTGACAGCCAACAATGTATCATTTATGAAGCATCCAAACCAGAAATACTCCTGTATGGGTTCAAAAGTCGCCGCTAATGAGGAATATGAAGCTGAAATGGCAGTCGTCGTTATCTTGGCTCCATGAATAGTTTGTAGATGCGCAAGTCGATCTGCTTGTGGCATCTGTTGGAAATGAATCCAAGTATTTACAGAAGCAGCTGACCCATTATCCAGTTTACCCTAGGCAAGGTGAGCTCTGAGACCCAATACTTTTCCTATATTATCCTAAAATAGAGAATTTCCAAGAAGAGGCTGATTAAGCAATGCATCCCAAGTCGAGGGCTTCTCCTTAACTAGAAATGACTTGATCCCATCCCATGCCCTTATGTTTCCTAACAAAAAATGGTTAGAAGCTAGATCTCGCCTTGGCATTTGTACGTCATTCAAGAACAACCATTTTAGAGAGGGAGACCAAATTCCCCCCGTCCTAGGACTTAACTTCATTAGCTGCTTTACAAAAATTCCTTTCCAGGCTTCTGACCCTGGTAACAATCCTCGAATCACAAACTTAACCAAGAGGGCTCTTGACTGCATCAAAGGATCTATCAAACCCAAGCCTCCATGGATTTTAGGTTGAATCAGCACCTTCCAAGCAACTTTGGCTATTGTTCGAGATCCATTTTTTCCTCCCCAGAGGAAGTTACGAATCAAGCTTTGTACTTTCATTATTGCTGACCTTGAAAATAACCAAACAGAAGCTATAAACCACATGGAGGCCAAAAGTACTAAATTTGCTACTACAACCTGACCTGCAAAGGACAGTTGTTGGACATCCCAATATAAAAGTTTATGCTTTACTGATAATAGCAGCGGGGATAACATAACTTCTGATTTTAAATCTATACCAACTAGGCATCCCAAATACCGAACAAGTTCACCTTGGTTAAGCCAACAGAAAGTAGAACCTGGATACCAAGTAGGATGAGGCTCTGCACCCACCCATAACCCTACCGACTTATTCCAATTAAGAGAGGAACCTGTAGCTTCTGAGAAATTCTGCAAAGCATTTTGTACCTGCTCGAGATTACCAATCTCCCCATCAACATAGAGGGCCGTATCATCTGCAAACTCAACATCCAATACAACAGACTGTGCAATAGGTAATGCTATACCTTTTATACAAGCTGAAGAAGATCTTAGGTATGAAGCTAGAGCTTCCCCATACAAGATAAAAAGAGAATGGGCAAGAGGACATCCTTGCCTAACCGACCTGGAAATCGGAAATATTGGCCCATAACCTCCAACGAACAAAACTGAGCTAGAGGCTTGCCTATATAAGGTCGAAACACCATTTATCCATACAGTAGGAAAGCCTAATCTTGACAACACTGCCTCAAGAAAGTCCCAATCTATTTTATCATAGGCTTTTTCAAAGTCCAATAGTAAAACTGCCATTTGTTGTTTATTTTGTTGAGCTAGTGCAACTATTTCCCAGAACAAAAAGATATTATCGAAAATGCTTCTATCTTGTATAAAACTAGACTGTGTATCATGAATAATAGATGGCAACATAGATTGTAATCTAAAGGCAATTGTTTTTGCCACAATCTTATAAATATCATTGAGCAGTGTTATTGGCCGCCACTTAGAAACTTCATCACATTGCACATTAGACTTAGGAATCATGTATATTATTCCTTCCTTCCATTCCGCCGGCATAGCTCCCGTTGAAAAAATTAGATTAGTCACTCTAGTGAGGATAGGGCCAAGAAGATCCCAATAATGTAAGTAGAAGCCAACTCCTATTCCGTCTTTTCTTGGACAGACATCCTTACCCAAGGATTTAGTTGCAAATAACACCTCTTGGAACGTAAATGGTTGTATTAAATGAGATGCCATTTCATTAGTGATCTTCTACTGAATAGTTGCAAGTATATCTTGTTTCTTACAAAGACTATCTGTTGTAAAAGTTGTAGCAGACAACAATTGCTGATAGTAATCTGAGACTATACCTCGCATCTCGGATTCATCTGATGTATATGATCCATCAAGCCATTTCAAGGAGGTAATAGAAACAGGTTTATGTTTTCTTTTGAACTGATTGAAAAATTCTTTATTAACTCAATCTTGCTTTTGTGACCAGCGAGCAACATTACGATAAAAGAAGAATGTCGAATGTGCCTGTTGCTTTTCTTTTAAACTTCTTTTTGCATGCTGCAAATCAGAAAGTAGCATGGATGAAGTTGGATACCTTTCCAACAGTTTTTGTAATGTTGCAAGAGCACGCCGCAAATTAGCAATTTCTGAATTGCAACGATACATCGAAGCGAAGACTATATTCATGAAGAAATTCTTTGTATCAAGTATGGCATCCACCATATTACGAAGAATCAAACAATCATCTGTCCAGTTGTATTTTGACCATATCTGAATAATGGACATCCGATGGCTATCATCAGATAGTAAAGACGGAGGAATACGCCACTGCTTAGAGTATCTCTTCTTATAAAATGTAACATTTAACTTCAGAGGGTCATGGTCAGATATTGTTGATCTGGGAATAATGCCAATGGATCCTCTCGCATCCCAAAAGAAACTGTTGGCATAAAATCTATCTAGCTGAGACAAAGGAGCACTAACCACACTCCCATTAGATCTAGAAAAATTTAGGGACCCTTGTATATGTGAGAAAGATTGCACCTTCCATAAGTCAAGCAGACCAAAAGCAAAAGAGAAGGAATCCCAACACTTAGCTTCCCAACCTGAAATTGTAGTAGTTGTACCTCCTATTCTATCAGAGGCCTCTTCGATCATATTAAAATCGCCTCCTGCATATTCCACAAGAGACAGCCAAAAACTCGCCCTCGTTGACGTGGAGTTAGGAGCATAGATATTCATTAGGCCAACCTTCTGAGACCCTATTTTTATGATAAGAAATTGTGCCCGTTTATTCATAACAGTACCTGCTGACAAGATAATAGATTGCAAGTGTTGTCTAAGAGCTATACATAATCCAGCCTGACGGCTATTTGGGCCAAAGGTAGGAACCCAAAAATGAGTCCACCGTCTTGGTAAAATGGATCCACACTTTTGAATCCTATCCCTGCACAGGTGATTCTCTTGCAGAAAGAGGATATCTATGATGCCAATATTAGAAATACCTAAATCAGAACGTACAAGTCCTTTAAATCTGCGAAAAGCCTAACCACCCAGACCTTGCACATTCCAGGAAAGAAGATGTAGGGCATCCATATTATATAGGGGTTAGCGATGTCCTTTTCTCATGAAGAGCATCCTAGCGTCCTTTCTTGGCTCCCTCTTGAGCTCTCATTTGTCTTCTCAAGAGAAAATCCTTCCCTGCATACTTATGCATCCTATGTTCCTTGACCACCTTTTCAGGATTTTGGATTACCAAAGGATCTTGTGTAAATTGAAATCCAGCATGATTGTGCTCTTGGTTCATTTCTATATCCCTTGGTTGTCCTTTAGACTTATCCGAATCCACTTGTAGATTAGAGGCAACGTTTTCGTTAAGCTTATTGGAGATATCCAAATTAGTAGACATAACCAAAGGTTGTTGATTCTCAGCTATTTTTATTGGTGGTTGTCCTACCACCAACTTTGGAAAGGATGAATCAAACTGAATAGAATGTTGAACTATCTTCTGTGATGAAGAGTCTGACTTGAGTTTTTGAGGAGGATGGAATGATAAGTGACCCCCATTATTCAGTTCTTCTAAACTTTCCTCTTCCATTTGGAGAGCATTATATGTATTCTGCAAGGGAGGGAAGTCTTGCATATTGTTTATTGGCACTTGTGTAAGTTTATTTAGAGATATACGTGGATGTGTCTTCGGTGTCTTCTTATGCTCCACTGTGGTTGAACCCTCAATTATATTATGATATGGAACTATAGTTGTGCTAGGTGTATGTTTGTTAATGTCTTCCTTAAAATTCGGGCAATACTTTGCCAAATGGCCAAACCCAAAACAACGGAAACACTGGTTCAACAAACCTCTATACAAGATTTTTTGATAGTAAGGGGCCTGTAGAGGATCAAGTAGATTGGGCAGCAAAATGTTTGAGGGCAGCCTTGTAGACTTAGAAATCAAAAGCTTAGCAGATGCAGCCCCTAAAGACTTATCTTCGATCCGGCGTGGTCTTTCATAAATTTCTAGAACCGTACCAATAGTGCTACCAATCACATGCATAGAAGGTAACCATTCTTTTCTTAAATTTGGAAAAACAACCACACATGTTTGATATGAATCAAAATCATGATGCACCTGATTTGCGGAAAAGTTGTGACTCCACTTGTGAAAAGAGATCCAACCTCCCTTGACTGCTATTGCTTTCTTCTCCAACAAAACTGGTGTCATACATTCTGACTCGAACTCTAACTGGTAGTAATTCCTGCCAAGTATCTATACATCTATAATGTTGTCAAGGTCCTGTTTCAAAGCGGCTTGAAGCAACAAACGGAGGTTAGCCCGTGTCGGACGAAGACCCAAGACCTGCGCAATGACAGTCTTCTTTTCCAAACACTGAATCTTTGGCACAATCCGTGTTCGATCTTGTTCTGACAACTTGAGCTCTATTGCGCTATCCGAAATGGATGGAATATCCAGGTTAGCTGCACAAGAGCCCCGATCAAATTGTTCGCGACGGCATGGCAAGTGCTCTTGATTGGCGGATGTGGCGACGAAGGTTGAAGCAAGAGAGGATTCAGCTGCAGATGATGCCTTGATTTCAGCAATCATGGATCTGTTCTCAGCTACTATGGTAGGCACAGGAACAAAGACTAGAAAACCGACAGGTATGTGGCCGACAGTGGAGGCATATCCGGCGGTAGATGATCCGGTTGTGTTGGCGATGTGGGCAGCAGAATATGTGTTTGCAGGCTACACGATTGTGTTCATCGCGTCCTCTCAATTTGGTTTCTTTTTCTATTAGTCAAGGATACTCTTAGTAGTAAGGTGTACTTAAAAGGGATGTCAAGTTTTTTGGTAATAGAGCGTAGAACTTGACAAGAGCAAGAACGTAGAAGGCAAGCATATGCATCTAGGAAAGCAAATCAAAAGGCATAACAAGCAATGACCTATGGCACTATAAGTGCTACACGATTAAAAGTAATGTTTTGGAATTGTAGAGGATATCCAGGACTCAATGATTTAACTCAAGGTATGAATATTATATTTTTGCCTAAAATATGGGAGCATGAGGCAAAACTATCTCCGGACTTAGACCACAAGCCATTGTACTTAGATCTTGCAATTCCACATTTCACCAATAGATTCCATGGAGTGAAAGATGAAAAGAGATGTATCATCTGACCTTGTTATGAAAAAGCTAAGATATATGCAAATGAAGTGGAGAACCATTTGTTAAATTTTTCTCTAAGCAATGATATTAAATAAAATTGGCAACATTTGAAGGATATTGTTAATCCTGGGTTGGACTAGCCGCTAACACAGGGTATCCTTTCAGAACACTTCACCAAAGAGTGGTTACGGAAAGGGATTCTTACTCACTTTAACTTAAACCGGTAAACTTCCGGCCGGTATCCAGATTCACAATCACATACATCACACATGTAAGATAAGGCAATAAGTACAGAACGGAATACACAAATGCACCATAATAACAAAACTTTCTTATATTAAATCCCATCCCTTAATACATTAGTATCCGGATCCTTTTATAGGCATCTAGTTTTGTGTTACAAAACGGTGTCCAACCGGCAATCGGCTATGAACCGGTCCAAATCCGGATCGGTACACCTTTTCCGGATCCGCCCGTTCCTACAAAAATTCTTTACTAAATATTATCAATATATTTCGGAAACCTACTTGTCCCCTGTACCTGACATACTTTGACCGGCACTGGCCAACAGATATCATCCTTAAGGTTGGGTATCATTACTTTAAGAGGCATGTGGGTGGGCAAAATATGTGTAGCTTTCCATATAAATTTTGGTTCAACGACGAATGTAAGATGTATCTAAAATGGTCTATGTCATGATATAGCATGGTATGGTTTCAAAAGGATTTAAACCATGACCTTGTGTCACATGGGTTAAAGCCCTACTATTAAGCTATACATTGTAATACAAAAAATATTATTTCCATTTATTATTTCACTTAGGAAATCCATGGATATTCTAGATTTCTCTAGAATATTCTAGAAATGTCAAGAGTACTCCTACTATAAAAAGAGGCATATGGCATTATTGAGAACCTATTCGGTTCAACGCCAATCTTAAGTCTCCTAGCTATTCTTGTATATTCTCTGCATATAATATATTGTTTGTTATCATCACTCTCTCTCTCTCTCTCTCTCTCTCTCTCTCCTTCTGTCGAGAGTGTTGCACCCTCTTTTCCTCTTAGTACTAATCCTCATCTCTAGTACTAATTCCCTCTCTGTCTTTATACTATTCCTGATAGTTTGAACTGATTCCTTGCAACAACATGGACCAAGTACTTGAAAGAATTCATAAAGAACCCAAGATCAGTCTTCCTACAAAATTTGACGAAACGCGATCACAATTCAGTGCATACTTCACGATGCATCATGAGATGGATTAGTACGCACGTTGCTTAGTGGCCCAACTTTAGCATGGCTCGCACCTTTATTAGAACAAAGATCTCCATTATTAAATAATTTAGAGGAATTTATTAGCGAGTTTAAAGCCTGTTTCGGGGACACCGATAGCATTAGGACGACAATCAATAAAATCCGAAGATTGTGTCAAGGTGATTGTCCAGCCTCAGCCTATGGTGTGGATTTCCGTCTACTCGCCGCCAATATTCCCTAGGATGATGTAGCATTGATGGAGCAGTTTCAATATGGCCTTCGAAATGATGTCAAAGATTTACTTCTGACTTTTCTTGAAGAACCAAAGTCACAGAGGCAATTAGTCAAGCGGTACGTTGCGGTAAAAGACTTTTCGAACGACGTTCGGAATGTCAATTACAATTGACTATGTCTTTATTGCAATGGACCGAGGCAAATTGCAGTAAATTGTCCCCATAGGCCAAGAAGACAGGTAAATCAAATAGCCATTAGTACTAATAGTATTATGCCAGAGTCTATTTCATTAGAAGTGGTTGACAGTTCTAATAGCCCAAGCCTATCAAACAAATTTGAAGTCCTTAGTCAACTAGAAGGAAAGTTAAATGACTAAGTCCAACCAAAATAGGAGCTGTTTGGTTGGACAACCCTAGATCTATGTAACTCATTAGTGGTTCCATTCTCTTTAAGCAAGTTATCAATGTCTTCCTAGCTCAAGTAACAAGTAGTACTAAAAGTACTCCTCCAATACATGTCTTAGCACTCCTAGATTACGGAGCTAATTCTTGCTTTATGGATAAGAATTTTGCCCAAGCTCATCATATATCCTTAAGAAAACTCCCTTGTCCAGCCTCTGTAGTAGTCATTGATGGTCGTCCCATTGCTTCCGGAAATATCGTAGAAGTGTCAGAGCCAATTAGTGTTGTCCTATATAATTTGGCATGTGTAGTATCATTCAATATAATTAGTAGTCCAGAACATCCCATTGTTTTGGGGTTACCATGGTTCGAGTTACACAATCCAAACATAAATTGGAGAACAAGAGAAATCCGATATCGACAACCTTGAGAATCTAGTCATAAGGTTTCAACCATTTCACTACATCAATTGTGTGACGAAGGACGCAAGGAATTAATGTTTGTATTAGTAGTATTAGTAAGACTTTCCAGCACCACTAAAGAGGAATCCATAGTTCAACTTCTAGAGAAGTATCTATTGGGAAATATGTTCCTCCAGATGGGAAGAAAAGAATTGAGTTGATGAGTAACTCGATCAAGGCTGATAGGCTGAGGTCGAAACAGAAAACAAGGATGTAGCCAACTCGAGAGACTACATTTGTAAACAGTCAAAATGAGTCCCATGTGGGCTATGTTTGTAAATAGCCATAAAGTTGCATTAGTATATAAGCAACTAGGGCAAACTTTATGGGTATTATGATGAGTTTTGTTGTAAGATAGTTAGAACAGGTTGTTGCCTGCATAAGTGTGTGTGTGGAGAGAGAGAGAGTGAGAGAGAGAGAGAGAGTGGAAGCTTGTGTAACTCCATAGTTGTTTGTAGACGAAGGAGATCTCAAGGTCATTGCCTCCGAGTTCCTCATTGTACTCCTCTTCATCATAGTGATTTGTTTTGGAGTTTGTGGACTCCACATGGTTTTTCCCTACTCGGGTTTCCATGTTAAAATATGTGTTGTTTTTTGTTTTTCTCGGTTTTCTGTTAGATTGTTCATTTCTACACGTGAATCTACGAAACGGGAATCAATTGTGGCCAGTTATGATTCTAACAATATCGTCATTATGAAAACGTGTTTGATAAGGTACAAGCCAATACTCTTCTTCACTATTGACCGATGATTGTCCCATTGATTTATGTAAAAAGTAACGTGCGGAAGCAAGTATGAAGACCGAACAGAAGGAAGAAAACTCAGGTTTAATGGAGAGCTTGAGCTTACGTAGTATATGCGGGAGAGACAGAGAGAGTGAGAGAGAGAAAATACAAGAACTATATTCAACAAAAGATCTCAATTCACTACTCTATACATATGTGTGTTCCATGAACACTTTTATACAAGTCCTCGAAGGACTGACCGAAGTACTGACCGTACTTCAATGCTCTTTAAGAGCTCCTACACTAACTACACTAACTCCCAAATATATTCCTCACGGAATATCTTTCCTAATGGCCTCCCGGTTTACGCACTCGGCCTAACCGATCGGTCCCAACCGATCCGGTCCTCGGCTTCTTCAGCCGATCCGGCCGATGTTGAGCTTGTCTCTCAACACTCCCCCTCAAGCTCAACTCGAGGCTCTTCGGGATCCTCGGGCTCACAACTCCGGTTCCTCCTGGCTTCACGCCTCGCTCGCGCTCCTCGACCTGTTTCACTCCGCGTGCTTCGATCCTTCTGGTCGGCTTGTCTGCTCATGCAGCCCTTATCAGCTCTTCTGCTGTTGCGGTGTTGACGCTTCTCCTGCTGCCTTTTCTTTCGCTTGGGCCTCGGTTGATTCAGCGTATCTGAATCAAACATCCGAACCGACTTGGCTACCTCCGATCGGTTTTCGCTCCTATCCGAGTTGGCTGTCTCCAACTCGTCTTCGGTCTTCTCGCCCTTGGTGGCGTCATCTTCCCCATGCATGGTTGGCTTCGGCTCTCTCCTTCGGCTGCTCCCCTTCTGTTCGCTTTCGGACTTTTCCGCGGGTCCGCCCTCGGCTTCTTCAGCCGATCTGAAGTCGAACTCGACAACCGAGTCAACCGACTTGGTGTCGCGGCCTCCGCTCCTTTCCTGTTGCTTTGCTTGGTCGTTCGGGGCTGTTCTCCCCCTCAAGTTTGGCACGTCGAGGTGACGCAATCCGAGCGCACCAGAGAATTGCCGCAACTTGTCCAGACCAAGGGGCTTAGTGAAGATGTTGGCAGTCTGCCGATCCGTCGGAACGTATTGAAGTTCGACTTCACCGGAAAGGACACGCTCACAGACGAAATGGTAGTGCACCTCAATGTGCTTGGTCCGTGCGTGGAAAACGGGGTTTTTCGCGAGCTGGATGCTGCTGAGGTTGTCGCAGTAGATCGTTGTCGGATCTGACACCTCCTCTTGCAGGTCCTTAAGTAACCGCTTCAACCATATGGCTTCACATGTCGCGACAGCCGCTCCTCAGTACTCAGCTTCGGTGCTCAACAGTGCAACTATCGGCTGCTTCTTACTGCTCCACGTGATCGCGGCACTCCCGAGGGAGAACGCGTATCCGGACGTGGATCGGCGATCGGCGGCGTTGCCAGCCCAGTCAGCATCGGTGTAGCCGACTAACTGCGCGGCTGCACCGGTCCGATATAGCAGTCCCCGGTCCTTAGTGCCGTTGACATACCGAAGTATGCGTTGCGCACACTGAAGGTGTTCCTCGGTAGGTTGCGCCATGAACTGACTGATCACTCCGACCGGATAACTGAGGTCGGGTCGGGTGATGGTCAAGTATATGAGGCTTCCGACAATTTGTCGGAACCTCATCGGGTCGCATACCGTTCCCGTATCGGGACGAAGCTTGACGGTTCTGTCCAGAGGAGTCGAGACTGACTTACAGTCAGCCATCCCGAATTTGAAGAGCATACTCAGCACGTAGTGACGTTGGCTAATCAATATGCCTTCGGGGGTACGGATCACTTCGATCCCGAGGAAGTAATGAAGGTCCCCCAGATCCTTCATGTCGAATGATGCTGCAAGCTGGAGCTTCACGCGGTCGATTTCACGTAGGTCGGCGCCAATGATGACCAAGTCATCAACATATAGTAAAATACTGACTGGTCCGAGTCGACCTTTCCGGATGAACAGGGAAGAGTCCGATTTTGACGTGACGAAGCCCATCCGACGCAGTTGTTGCGTGATCTTCACGTTCCAGACACGCGGGGCTTGCTTCAGTCCGTAAAGGGACTTCTTCAGTCGGCATACTGCCGAGGAGTTCGTTCCAGAGTGAAATCCGGGAGGCTGTACCATGTACACCTGTTCCTCAAGGTCACCTTGCAGGAACGCATTCTTTACATCCATCTGATGTAAGTGCCACCCCTTCACCGCAGCTACTGCGAGCAAAACACGGATGGTCGTCATTTTCGCGACCGGCGTAAACGTCTCTTCGTAGTCGATGCCGTGTTTCTGCGCGTAGCCCTTTGCCACTAGCCGAGCCTTGTACCGGTTGACCGAGCCATCGGTGTTGTACTTGACCTTGTACACCCACCTACACCTGATCGGTTTTACTCCTCTTGGTGCGTCAACCAGGTCCCAGGTCTCGTTCTCCGCCAATGCGTGCAACTCTTCCTCCATCGCGGCACGCCAATTCGCGTCTTTAGCCGCTTCTGCGTAGCTCTCCGGCTCACGCACTTCCGCTACACGGGTCATGTACGCATAATGATGCGCCATGTACTCGTTGTATCCGAACCACAAAACAAGATTCTTCTGGCGGGTAGATCGGCGTAATCTCACATTAGCCGATGTCGAGGCCTTCTCGGTTGACGCGGTCTTCACCTTTAAAGACCCGTCATCGGTTCCCTCGGAGTCGGACTCGCATCGGTCTGACTCGTTCCTATCCGTGCCGGAATCCGATACCTTCTTCTTCCCTTTCTCTTTGCGTGTAAGCCGTCTCCTCGGCTTCCTGCGCGGGGAATGCACGACCGAGTCTCCACTACTCGCCGACTCTTCATCGGACTGGTCGTACCGACTCAATTGTCCAATCGGTCCACTTAAACGGAGTGAAATCGGACTCTCTTCGCGGGTCTCGATTTCGGGCTCATCCGGAGGCATCTCGGCCTCGCCGACCTCATCGTCAGAGCTCGGATTGGAGTTGGGGTTCGGAGTCGGGGGCTGGTACTAGGACGCGGACTCGTCAAACACAACGTCGCGGCTAACACACGCTTGTTGTGCGAGGGTTATAGCACTTATAACCCTTCTACTCGTCCGAGTAACCGACCAAGATGCATTTCTCGGCCTTTGCGTCCAGCTTCCTCCTTTTCTCCTTCGGTACATGCACATACGCAATGCTACCGAACACCCTCAAGTGTCGCAAGTTCGGCTTCGTTCCGAAATACAGCTCGTGCGCCGACACTTTGTCTCCGATCCAGTTCTGGATGTATACCGCGGTCCTTACCGCCTCAGCCCAGTAGAACTTGGGCAAACTCTTCTCCTCCAACATTGCCCGTGCCGCTTCCACAACTGACCGATTCTTCCTCTCGGCCACGCCGTTCTGCTCTGGCGTGTATCTACAACTGAATTCGCGCCGAATTCCCATTTGTTGTAGATAACCGTTGAATTGACCAGAAAAGTACTCTTTTCCGCCATCCGACCGCAGGCACTTGATCTTCCGTCCCGTTTCCGTTTCCACGAACCCTTTGAGGTCCCGGAAATAGTCGAAGACTTCACTCTTCCTCTCAATGAGGTAGATCCACGTGTGCTGCGTGTGGTCGTCGATGAATGAGATGAAATATCGGCTCCCGCCAAGACTAACGTTTTGTGCCAGCCCCCATACATCGGAGTGTATAAGGTCGAGCTTATTCCGGCTCCGGTTTAGCTCGTTGGGGAAAGGAAGTCGGTGTTGCTTCCCGAGCTGGCAGGCTTCACAAATTTGTGCCTTTCGGCCACTAAATTTGGGCAATCCGAACACTACCTGTTTCGATTGGAGATCTTGAAGCCGCTGGTAGTTGACGTGGCCTATCCGCTTGTGCCACAAGTCGATGTCCGACTCGGTTTTCTTCCCTTCGCGAACATTGCGGTGCCGCCGTCAGTGGAGTCGAGGATGAACATCCTCCCATCTCTGTGCCCTTGCGCAATCACACGGCCTTCTTCCTCAATGAAGCACCCGAGGTGTGTAAACCGAACCTCCATCCCTTGGTCGACGATCTGTCCGACCGAGACCAAGCTCTTCGTGATTGTCGGAACGTGCAGCACGTTCATGAGTTTCCCTTTCTGCCCGACATGGCTAAGGGGAACTTCTCCGACATTCGCGATCGGATGCGGAGTGTCGTCTCTAGTTGCGACTACTCCAGGTTGTATCGGTTTTTCAAGGTACGAGAACCACTCCTTATGGCTCGTCATGTGGTTTGACGCGCCGGAGTCTACGTACCACACCTCGTCCAATCTCGGGGTGATCCGTTTCATTGACTTTGCTTTGTGTCTCGTCACGAAGGCAGACCCTTCTCTGGCTCTCTCGGAGTCTTCGGCGTAGTGTGATCGCTGCCGATTTCCCTTGTCGGTATGTCCAGAGCCGTTTCCGGAACTGGTTCTCTCTGAATCGGCGCGCTTCTTCTAGCACTCACTTTCCCTGTGGCCTTTCTTGCCACAGTACCAGCACTCCGCGATGGCCTTCCCTTGCCGATTCTCATCGCTTCGACTCCCCCTGTTTCCGGAGGGTCCGGAGTTGCTGTCGGCATCACTTCGGTGCCTTCTTCCTTGATCTCGTCGGCCGCCTCCATTGCGTGCCGACTCGCCTCGTCCTCCACGTCCACGGGGCCTATCTCCCTCCGTGTACAACATTCTGCTGTTGGTGTGCGTGCTTGTAGACGCACCCGCGTGGTTCTCCTCTACCAGGAGCATTGACTGTAAGTCGAAAAAGGACGGCGTATTCTCCCGGGTACACACAGCCGTCCGGAACGCTCCGAACTTCGACGCCAAACCTCCGAGACAGATCTGGACCATCTCACTCTCCTCGATGTTCACCTTTATGGAGGCGAGGGAGTCGCAAATATCCTTGATCTTCGAGGTATAGTCCGCCACCGACGAGTCGCGTTGTCGTAGGTTGCTCAACTCCTGTCGGAGCTGAAGCTTCTTGGCTGTGGTGCTCGCGGCGAAGATCTTCTTCAGATTTTCCCACACACCATTCGGCGTCATTGCATCCCGAACATAGCTCAATAGTTGTTCGCCCACACACGACGCTGTCGGGGTAGTTGTGGTTCGTGCGGCAAAGTCGCGGGGACTAAGGTTAAGGGGAGTTGAAGAAACTTAACTTTTAATAAGGCTTGTATGGTGATGATAGAGTGGTTAAGGATAGCAAGAAGAAGAGTTACGAGTAATGTGTGTGTGTGTGCGAGAGAGAGAGATGAGCATAGATAAAAGATAGAGACAATGTATGCTTCAAGAAAGAAGATTGAGACAAAGTATGATTTAATAAGGAAGATTGAGACAAAGTATGAATCAAGAAGCAAGAGTATTTGATATAAACATGATGTATATTAAAAAGACAATATTTTACCAACTTTACAATCCTTGATCGCAAACTGAACACATTCTCTACCGACCCTTGATTCGAACTCTTGACTCCAACTTGGAAACACGAGCCTCTTCACCAACAAGCTAACTTGTTTGTTTTTGTGATTATCTTATTTCTCTAACTTTCTCTTGATTCCCCTCCTTGTTTTCCCTTTCCCCTCTTTATATAAGTGTTGCCATGCATATGGTAATGTATGGGAGCATGGCATGCATGCAATGCATGAGTTACATGTAATGCATGATCGCCATTTGGCGCACATGCATTGCATGTGATGAATGATGGCTATGTATGAAAATAGATATGAGATAATTATAATGATGAAAATGCATTCTAAAATAACTAACCTAGCTTAGTGGTGTATGCTTGGTGCTTGGTATACAAGGTTGAGGGTTCAAGTTCCTCAATTTTACTTAATACAATATATAGCTTCATTCTTATATCATGAAGCACATTTATTACACACTTTTACAACATTTAAGCTCATTTTTATATCGTGAAGCACATTCTTCACGACACCCACCCCCTCTGAACTTGCACATTGGTTGTGCAGAGTTCATCCAACACTTCTTCCGATTCTTTTAGTTCTTCTACTTCTTCATAAAATTGAGGCTCTAATGACTCCCTCCTTTTAAATATTTTAATCCTTTTTCCTGCAATTGGGATACGAATTTCTGTCCCATCTAATTCATTGAGGAAATATGTGGCTTTATTTGTTATTTTCCTAACTTCATAAGGTCCAAACCATCTTTTTGCAAACTTCCGAATAGTACTGTATTGATTATCTAGGCTATTATCATATACTAATACCCAATCTCCCTCTTGCACCTTTCTTGGTCGTATTCTTTTCATCTTGTCAAATCTGTCCTTATTCTTGATTCTTGCCTCTTTCAATCTAGTAGCTGCTTTTTCTATGTCTTCTATCCTTGATTGAAGTTGTCGTATTCGAACTGCAAGTAAATCTTCCCTACTCATTTCCGATTCCCAAGGCAACACAACCCATGTAGTTATCTTTTCTTCAATTGGCATTATTGGCTTCTGTCCTGTGATTAATTCTGCAGGCATATATCCAGTAACAGTGTTGTGAGTTGTCCTATCAGCCCATAGTGCATAGGGTAAGGTTTTTGGCCAATCACTAACCCGTCCTCTACATGCCTTTGCCAAAGCTTTGACTATTGGCCCATGTCCCCTTTCTACCTTTCCATTAGCTTCTGGATTGTACGCTGTTGTCAAAGAAAGCCGAATTCCTATTTTGTCGAAAAAATCTTGAGCTTCCGCAGAATTGAGTTCTCCCCTATCTGCCACTATCTTCCCGATACATCCATATCTACAAACAATGTCCTCCAAGATGAATTGACATACTCCTAATGTCCCTTTTGTTCGCAATGAACGACCTTCCACTTGATTTGTTAGATCTTCTCTAGCAAGAACCAAGTATCTCTTTTGTCCTACTCCAAGTGGCATTGTTACCAAATCTATCATCCACTTGTAATGCACCCCCGGTGAGTATGTTGGGTGTAATTCATCACAAAATTTTACATTTGAATAATATTGACAAGTGGGACAAGTTTCCACATACTTTTTTATTTGCTCATAGTATCGAGGCCACCAAAATCATTCTTTAATCTTACTGAAAGTGGCCCACACTCCTCGATGACCAGCCCATTCTTTGTCATGCAACTCTCTGATTATCTCCTTTCTTTGCCCTTCAGAACCTATTACTCTTTGCGGGTTTCCAGTCTTGGTTTCTTTGCGGGTTTTCGGATGTCGCCATAGATATCCTTCATGTAGGAAGAACTTATGGGCTTTCTTGCGAAACTGTGCGAACTCTTTTCCAGATCGACCTTTGTACTTGTCAGGGGTTTGTAGGTATTTCCCTATTTCCTTGAATTCTTCTTCATACTCTTCTTCTAGAAACTGCATTCCTCCTTCCCGAGTAATGCTTGTGGTAAGGACTGTTTGTTCTTTGTCCTCATCGTCCGAGTCTGGAATCTCCTCTTCCTCTTGATAACATATCTGCTATTGCATTTCTATTCCCAGAGATATGTTGAACTTCAGGGTTGATTGATCTAATATAGATACACCATCTTAACATGGCTTGATCTGGAATATCACAATTAGCTATGATACCCAGAATAGGCAAACAATCAGTTTCTATTATTACTTCAGCACCAATTAAGTAATCTTTGTCTGTCTTTACAGCTGTTACTATCCCCCATAGCTCTCTCTTCACCTGTGCATATTTTCTTTGTCGACCACTAAGAACCTTTGCCCCGAATCGGACTGGATACCTTTCTTCCCTATCTTGTTGGCTTATCACCCATCCAATTCCAATGGGACTAGAGTCTACTGTGAGATATATGGGCCGGGTGTAGTCTGGTTGCTTTAATGGTGGAGCTTGTGCCAAGTAGTACTTCAATTTCTTCATTGCCTCTGAATGCTCTTCACTCCATTCAAATGTCTCTCCTTTTCTTAGGAGTCTATATAAAGGTTCAGATAAATGGGCATAATGCGGAATCCATTTACAGTAAAAAACACATACCCCCAGAAACCTTCGTACTTCTGAGATGGATGTACATTCCTCTTGCATATTTTGAATTGCATTGACCTTGGTTGGGGATGGCTTTCTCCCATACGGGCCACACATATGACCAACTATTAATATCTCTTTTGCCCCAAATATTGACTTCGCCCCTGATAAGGTCAAATGCACTTCTTCCATCCTTGATAGCACCTTCTCACAATCCTTGATATGATCAGCAACGAATTGACGGCAACCACTTTCGTCCAATTCCTCGTTCTTCTCTTCCTCCTTGCATCCCTTAATTGGAACATCATCTAGAAAAGGCATTGTAATATGAGGAATAAAATCACGAAGTACCTTGTTCATTCCATTCATCATATACGCCATTGAGTTGGTCGCTCCTTGCGGCAAGGTGCACATCCGTACTAACCCTATAGGTGTCTTGATAGAAGTTATATCTCGACTTTTGATAGCAAGTTGAAATTGATCATACCCGGAATAAAGGTCTCCCATTGAATATATAGCTCTTCCTGCAAACATCTCAGCAAACTCATCCACAATTGGCCCTACTCCCGAGTTTCGGATTGTTACCTTATTCACGGGTTGCATATCTTGGATAAATCGGAGTCGCCCATCTTTCTTTAACACGGTGAACCATCGACTCGAGTAAGGAGCGTTTGATGGTTCCAAGATACCCATCCTTATCTTTTCTTTCAAAAGTTCTAATAGTTGAGGGATTCTAGCCCTAGGCATGGGTATTGGCTTAAAGTTCCATGGAATATGAGGGATAGTGAATATAACCATGGGCTCCACAATTTCTGGATCCACACACCCTATTTCCTCCGGTTGGAATGCGAACGCCTTTCCATGCCTTTTTAACATCTCCCTGAACTGCTTTTCTTCAGCGGGTAATAGGAAGTCACCCCCTCCTATTTTCATCCCTTGTATTGTTTCCGGAGTAAACACATGTCCTACCTTTCGTGGGTCTCTGATCATTGGCTCTGTGGCTGCTTCTTTGATTGCCTTTTCACTATCCCCTGGAAGTGGAGCAGCAATAGGACGAACCTTCTTCTCCACTGTCTTGTACTTTGTTGGTACATGTGCTTCATGATCCTTTCGAGCAACTTCTTCAATGACCTCATACATCTTGATTGAATGGACAGGAACTTGGATTTCGTTGTCTTCTTCCATTGCTTCCAAATGAGTTATTGTATCTTCAAAACTTAATTCTTCAAACATATCCTGAATTTCTTCATCATCATCTATTAATCCAGAACACTTAAAGTACTCGAAAGCATTTTGTATTTTATTATTATTTACATTTAGTATAAAAGTAGCACCATTAGATGAGATTGTACAAGGAATATCTTTATTTACATTATTATTTATGGGGTTTTCTTTTATGCTCGGGCTATCACAGCCCCTACCTGTAAAAGCCCTATCTAAAAATCCTGGGAAAACTCTACATCCATCTCTTGAATTGGATGTTCCCTCAAGCATTCTTTGTTTCTTTCATGGTTGGGCCTCACGGTTAAGAATTGGACAGTCTTTCTTCCATCTTGACTCTTGATTCTCGCGAAAGCCGAACCATCATCAATAACCTTTGTTTCCATCCTCACTGCGGTGATGTAGGGCTGGCCAAGGATGATGGGGTAGGTTGATCGATCCTGCACAAAGAAATTTTGATTCACCGAGACATCACCAATTGTTACCTTCACACTAGGACATGCTCCGAATAGATCCTCCATAGTTTCTGTGGCAACTCTTATTTTCCACCCATGATTCTTATCGATCGGCCATCGTCCTCGAGCGTAAAATTCCGATGACATCATGTTAATCTCTGATCCATGATCGATCAAAGCAATACATGGAATTTGCTGCTCCCCAATTTTTGCAGGTGCCTCCGTTGTTGCTCAAGCCCAATGGTCCCTTGTATAGTGACTCCTATCCCCTTCATGGACGCCAACATCATTCTGGTTTTTTACACTTGCAGCATTGATGGTGCCACCATACAAATCTTGGAGTGTTGCTGCACACCCTCCCGTAATTTCCTCCGTCACCTGTCTCTTCCTTCTAATAATATCTATGATAACTTCATGAAATTCTTTCTTTGCTATACCCAACACTTCTCTTAAAGTAAATTCTACCTTACTATTTAATATTCTTGTTTCTAGTACCTTTTTTATATCCGTCGTTGTTTCTATGTCTGAGGCAAGCTTGAAAGATGGGCCTGTCTTTCCTTTTACTTTATCAGCTTCCTTCGGCTCAATAGCACCCTTTTCCATCTCCCTTCTCTTTTGTTCTCGTGTCTCATGTCTCTTTGTCGGATCAGCTTCCTCAGCTCTCTTCCGCTTCTCTTCCACTAGCACATCTTGTGCACTCACTTGGGCGAATGCTGATAGCGCGTCTACTGGATCATTCCATCCAGTGAAGTTTCGTATTTCATCTCCCGCTCTTTTTAATTCATCCACTCGAACCTTCCCTTTTCTTGCATAATCCATCACATCTTGCCAAAAGCCAGATCCACCATATGAGTCTTCTACGCACAATCCTAAGGTTGCCACGGATTGTATCGCTTGAGTCGTTTCTCTCTCGGCATCTTCCATTAGCCTTTTCATTCCTCCTCACCCGAAGTTGAGTTGAAGTGGTTGTCGAGTCTCAGTTGAGTGAATCTTGCCATCTTGATAGTAGATTTTATTATGATTAAGAGCATCCCTATGCTCTTGACAATCTTTCTTCTGGTGGTCGATACTATCACACCACATACACCTTCGAACCATTCCACCTCCCTGCCTTGATGAAGTCGAGCTTTGTCCCGATTCTAGCTTCGTCACTTTGATCGACAAGTCTTTCATGCCTTTCACTAATTCGTGTAAGAGTGATTCTTCTACTTTCTTTTCTCCCGACTCGTTCCCCGTTTCTTCATCATTTCTGTCGGGCAACTCCATAAACCATAACTTTCTTTTGCAGAAATGGGCGCACGCCCTTTTCACCTCCTCCCAATCTTCGGTAAGTCCACTTGGACTATTCTGATCTTCTAAAAGCATTCCCAAGTCCTTCCTGTCTTTAATATTAGTAGCTTGTAGAAACAATATTACTTTATCTGGCACTATTATATTTCTATCTCTAACATTTAGTTGCTCAAATCTTTCAGAAAACTCTTTTAATACTTCCAAAACACTTAAATGTTTATTAGACTCTACCCAATCCATGAAAGCTCGCCTTGTCATCCTTGACATATCGTTGAGGTTGTATTCATTGAGTAATGCCCTTTCGAATGTTGTCCATGTCTGATTCTCCCTTTGAAGATCTTGGATCCTCTCTTGTAGCCCAATCGCAGCGACTCGACTAAAGCTATTAATTTTTGTAGCTTCGTCGACACCGCGTTTAAGCATTTCTTCATTATAAATCTTCAGAAATCTTGTTAAATTTATACCTTCGAAGATTCCTACTCGTGCGAGAATATTGTCGACGGCTTTGTCGATGCTTGCCATCATCCCTTGTTCCCGCATCACTCGTTCCATCATTGTACACATAAGCCTCATTTGCTCCTCCATTTCTCCTCGTCGCCGCCTTCACGTTGGGTTCACCAAATGTGTCGGGGTAGTTGTGGTTCGTACGGCAAAGTCGCGGGGACTAAGGTTAAGGGGAGTTGAAGAAACTTAACTTTTAATAAGGCTTGTATGGTGATGATAGAGTGGTTAAGGATAGCAAGAAGAAGAGTTACGAGTAATGTGTGTGTGTGTGTGTGAGAGAGAGAGATGAGCATAGATAAAAGATAGAGACAATGTATGCTTCAAGAAAGAAGATTGAGACAAAGTATGAATCAAGAAGCAAGAGTATTTGATATAAACATGATGTATATTAAAAAGACAATATTTTACCAACTTTACAATCCTTGATCGCAAACTGAACACATTCTCTACCGACCCTTGATTCGAACTCTTGACTCCAACTTGGAAACACGAGCCTCTTCACCAACAAGCTAACTTGTTTGTTTTTGTGATTATCTTATTTCTCTAACTTTCTCTTGATTCCCCTCCTTGTTTTCCCTTTCCCCTCTTTATATAAGTGTTGCCATGCATATGGTAATGTATGGGAGCATGGCATGCATGCAATGCATGAGTTACATGTAATGCATGATCGCCATTTGGCGCACATGCATTGCATGTGATGAATGATGGCTATGTATGAAAATAGATATGAGATAATTATAATGATGAAAATGCATTCTAAAATAACTAACCTAGCTTAGTGGTGTATGCTTGGTGCTTGGTATACAAGGTTGAGGGTTCAAGTTCCTCAATTTTACTTAATACAATATATAGCTTCATTCTTATATCATGAAGCACATTTATTACACACTTTTACAAATAAATAGCTTAGCCTAGTGGTATGTACATTGTACATCGTATATAAGGATGTGGGTTCAAGTCTCTCAAATATTATTAAATACAACATTTAAGCTCATTTTTATATCGTGAAGCACATTCTTCACGACAACGCGAAGCAGTATAATACCCTGCTCACCGATTGCTCCCATGACGGGAAGTCTCTATGTGTCGATTCGGGTGCCGCGTCATTAGCTCCTTTGACATAACTCCAATAGTCGTGCCCGAGCAGGTACTGGTGCATCTTGTAAGACCAAGACGCGTAGTTGGTTCTGTCGAGCTTCTCTGTTGGAAGCGAGCTCGCCATGCCTCTATCCATTGTTCTTGTTCTTCTTCGTCAAGCTGTGTCGGCTGCAGAGAGGTTCTCAACCCTTGCGCTCTGATACCATGTAAAAAGTAACGTGCGGAAGCAAGTATGAAGACCGAACAGAAGGAAGAAAACTCAGGTTTAATGGAGAGCTTGAGCTTACGCAGTATACGTAGTATACGCTGTCGTGCCTTTCGGCTTCGGATCGTTGCGTGAGTCGGGTGGGAACCGCTGGGGTTTTGGACTAGGAAGAGGAGAGTTTTAAGGCTAATAAGAATATAAATATGTTGTAAGAAAGAGTTATAGCAAACTCGTGAATCCCACGAGTGTATTGTATTAGATTAATCAATATGAATATAAGAATATAAACTTCGGTTGAAAGAGAATGATATAGAATTCTCGTGAATCCCACGAGTATAGTTTATTAATTGGTGTTTTTTAGAAACATATCCAGTTTCCAAATATTTTTCACACACAATTACATTGTGCTTCCCATCCTTATGTAGTGATGAGGAAGTCTTAGTAATCCATGCTTTTTCTCTAACTATAGACCCCATGCTTTTCCTATAGATAGACTATATGCTTTATCTAAAGTGATCATGCTTTTTCTAACTTGTGCGTTTTTTATCATGCACGCTAGATGTGTATGTGTAGCTTTTTCTTTTGTTATGCGTTTTTCTAATGTTTATCCTAGCGTGAATTTACCTTTCTATGTGGGACATCTATGCTTTAACACTAATGAAATGCTAGTGTAATGGTAAGACATTACATTATTAACATGGAGGTGCAAGGTTCGAATCTTGCCCTATACATGTTCCATTTATTTTGCTATTTTCTTCTATTTCTTCATTTTTTATTGAATCTAATACTATATACGTTTTTCACGTAGTGTACAAAATACACTACGACACTCACCCCCTCCAAACCCGCACATCCTCCGGTATGTGCCGAAGTTGTTGGTGTTTGTTAGTCTCCTCCGTCCGGTCTCTACCCGATTGGTTTCGTTGCCGGCTCGTAGTACCCTCGACTTCTCTTGTTATGTTGACTTTGTCTCTCCATTTGGAGCACATCCATTCTTTCCACTCGAACCATTGTCGACATCCGATCCACCATAGTCTTCGTTCGCTTTTTGCATGGCCCGCTTGGTCCTTGTCATCCGCGGTAGTATCTTTTCTTGCCCTCTTTCTTTTCTTCATCAATCTCGACTTCTTTTCGGATTTTCGGTTTAGTCGGATTAGCTTACTTCCGATTCGGTCTCGTCGGATCGTCTTTCGTTTAGTTCGGCTTCCTTTCCGATTTGTATTCGGTCGATCCGGACTCGGTTGATCGGTTTTTACCGATTCAGTGCTCTTTCGGGTCGGTTTCTTTTCTTTTCTTTTCGTCCGGATTTGCTTTCTTTTCTTCGTTTTCACCTGCCTTGTCCGGTTCGACTTTCGGCACTTCTTTCCGTTGTTCGCCACGTAGGTCCTCCGATATGTGCTCGTTGTTCGGTCCTCGTGTGGTTGTAATGCATGCTTCTTTTCTCGCCGTAGCGCGTGCTTCTTTATTCGCCATAACACACGTTTCTTTATTCGCCGTAGAGCGTGCTCTGTATTACGCGCTTCTCCCGTCGTAGACCCGACCTCCGCATTGTCGCACTTTCTTTTAGATTGGAATTTCGGATGGATCATTTTCCATCCGAACCGACTTTCGACTTTACCTTCCTCGCCGCCATCTCCCGTCTCTCCGGTCTCACGTTGGTTCTCGGACACAACCGCCGAAGTCTCTAGATATTGTTGGCATGAATCCTCGGTATTACCTTCTTTCGTAGTTTCACCCTTAGCATTCTTCTCGGCTATCTCTTCATCGTATTCGTCGGCTTCGACATTCGTTTTCTCTCCGCCACCTTCCGTCTCTTCGGTCTCACGTTGCCTTTCGATCGCAACCGCAGGAGTCTTTGGAATCAGTGGTGGGGAAGTCTCGATATGGCAATCCGCCATTGATTCGTCCATAGCCACCTCCGATTCGATTTCGTCTTTTGTGGCTACCTCCTTAATCACATCCGCTTCACACTCTTTATCTGCATCAATTATGCAAACATCTATTATGCTTACCCCTTTTTGACCCGATGTCTCGGGCACTTGTATCCCGAAATTTCCTTCTACACTTGCATTATCGGCCTTATCCTTCGCCATCGTTCTTTCACAAGACGAGTGGGTGTCTTGTTCCACTCTTTCTCCCGTGGTACCATCATGTTGTATTTCGGCCTTCATATTGGCTTCATCGTTTTTCCTCAATCGACCATCCTTCATGGGCCATGTCGTTGTTGACGAGATTCTCAGCTTCCTTTCATCATGTCTTCGGCATACCCTTTCGACTTTGGCCCAATCCTCGGTAAGGCCGTTCGCACCGTCATCATCTTCGAGTTCGATCCGAATGTCCATCCTTTCTTTTCGATCGATCGATTTTACGAACATTAGGACTTTATCCTCTCCCACCAATCGTTGTTCCCGCTTCGAGAGTCGAGCAAAACGATGCTCGAACTCTAGGAATGCTTGTGTTGCACTTCGGTGGGTCTTCTTCGATGCCACCCATTCGTCGAATTCTCGCCGATCTTGTCCCTTCGATCTCTTGTAATCATATGCCTCTCGTAAAGCTTCTTCGAATGACCCCCATGTCGAGTTTTGTTGCCGTATCTTGTGGATTCTCTCTTGTAGCTCATCCGTGGCCACCCGATTGAAGGATGTCACTTGCAATCCTTCCGGTATCCCACATCGTATCATCTCCGCCTTGTAGTCACGTAGATAGCGTGACACATCGTTTCCGTTGAATTGTCCGTTTTGTTGTACGAGCCGCTTTACTGCCCCCGTGATCTCCGACATCACTCGTTGTTCTTGTAGCATCCGCTCGAACATCATCATCATCGTTATGCTCATTGCCTCTTGTTGATTCTCCATCTCCTTGCCACCCGCCTTCACGTCGGGTTCACCAACTGTGTCGTGCCTTTCGGCTTCGGATCGTTGCGTGAGTCGGGTGGGAACCGCTGGGGTTTTGGACTAGGAAGAGGAGAGTTTTAAGGCTAATAAGAATATAAATATGTTGTAAGAAAGAGTTATAGCAAACTCGTGAATCCCACGAGTGTATTGTATTAGATTAATCAATATGAATATAAGAATATAAACTTCGGTTGAAAGAGAATGATATAGAATTCTCGTGAATCCCACGAGTATAGTTTATTAATTGGTGTTTTTTAGAAACATATCCAGTTTCCAAATATTTTTCACACACAATTACATTGTGCTTCCCATCCTTATGTAGTGATGAGGAAGTCTTAGTAATCCATGCTTTTTCTCTAACTATAGACCCCATGCTTTTCCTATAGATAGACTATATGCTTTATCTAAAGTGATCATGCTTTTTCTAACTTGTGCGTTTTTTATCATGCACGCTAGATGTGTATGTGTAGCTTTTTCTTTTGTTATGCGTTTTTCTAATGTTTATCCTAGCGTGAATTTACCTTTCTATGTGGGACATCTATGCTTTAACACTAATGAAATGCTAGTGTAATGGTAAGACATTACATTATTAACATGGAGGTGCAAGGTTCGAATCTTGCCCTATACATGTTCCATTTATTTTGCTATTTTCTTCTATTTCTTCATTTTTTATTGAATCTAATACTATATACGTTTTTCACGTAGTGTACAAAATACACTACGACAACGCGGGAGAGACAGAGAGAGTGAGAGAGAGAAAATACAAGAACTATATTCAACAAAAGATCTCAATTCACTACTCTATACATATGTGTGTTCCATGAACACTTTTATACAAGTCCTCGAAGGACTGACTGAAGTACTGACCGTACTTCAATGCTCTTTAAGAGCTCCTACACTAACTACACTAACTCCCAAATATATTCCTCACGGAATATCTTTCCTAACGACCTCCTGGTTTACGCACTCGGCTTAACCGATCGGTCCCAACCAATCTGGTCCTAGGCTTCTTCAACCGATCCGGCCGATGTTGAGCTTGTCTCTCAACAATTTACAACTAGGAAAAGAGCCACCATGGGAACGGATCTACAACTTGTCACCAACCGAGCTAGAAGTCCTTCGAGCCTACATAGAGGAGAACTTGGCAAATGGGTTCATTCGAAATTCGGAATCTCTAGCCGGCGCACCCATTCTCTTTGTCAAGAAAAAAAATGGATCACTTCGTCTTGTCGTGGATTATCGTCTCTTCACAAAGATCGACTTACAAGGCACATATAACCTTTTACGGATCCGACCAGGAGATGAATGGAAGACCGCTTTTCGCACCTGATATGGGCACTTCGAGTATACAATTATGTCATTCGGTCTCACCAATGCGCCATCAATCTTCCAGCACATGGCAAATGATATATTCCGAGATCTCTTGGATATTTGTTTGATCAACTATTTGGATGATCTACTAGTTTATTCAAAGACTCAAGAAGAGCATGATTCTCATGTACTATAAGTACTAAAACGAATTTGAGAACATGGTCTTTATGCAAAACTGGAAAAATGTAGTTTTGAGTGCAACCAGGTGGAATTTCTAGGCTATGTCATCTCCTCGGAAGGCATCTCTATGGATCCAGCTAAGGTCAGAACTATGGTAAGGTGGTAGACTCCTTGTTCGTTGCGAGATGTGCAATTTTTTTTAGGCTTCGCAAATTTCTACCGCAAGTTTATACAGGACTACTCAAAGCTTATTTTGCCTCTCACATAGCTTACCAAGTAGGGGTAGTCATTTGTTTGGTCTAAGGAAGCATAAACAACTTTTGTAAGTCTTAGGAAAGCATTTACATTAGATCATATTCTAGCTTATGTTGATCTGAAAAAATCGTTCATCATGGAGGCAAACGCGTCGGATTTTGCCATTGGTAGCATTCTATCCCAACAAGGCGATGATGAAAAACTACATCATGTGGCTTTCCACTTGCGCAAGTTTAATGTGGCCGGAATCAACTGCGAGATACATGACAATGAGCTACTAACAATAGTGGACTCTTTTACACACTGGAGGCATTTCCAGATCTTCTCATCAAGTCACCGTATTCAGTGATCACAAAAACCTTGCCTATTTCCAGATGCATTATCGTGGTGCTCGTATCTGGCACCTTGTCTTGGTGATCCAACATTCGATAATCAAAAGCAAGTCAATCTAGGACCAACATGACTGCAAGCAACGTTGGTTTTTGACACTCCATTGGATTCCCGCGTTATTGAGACCATACGTGAATACTTGAAGATAGATGCTTTCGCTCAAGCCATTCTAGTGCAAATTGATCCCTCGCGGGCAATCTGTTCACAATCCCAACAACTAGGTACGGACAATTGACAATTCGAATGTCATGATGAATTACTATTCTTTAAGAAAATCTTGTATGTTTCCAATGGTTCTTGTTGCCTTCAGGTAGTCCAAAATTGTCATGACACATATACAACTTGAGATTTTGGTAGTACTAAAACGTTGGATTTAGTACAACAACCATTTTTGTGGCCTCATATGCGACGATTTGTCGAAGACTATGTTCAGACATGTGATACATGTTGCAGAGCAAAGATGTCAAGACATCATCTATATGGTTTATTGGAACCATTACCAATTCCAAGCAAGCCGTGGCAGTCCATTTCTCTAGATTTTATCACACATATTCCAATTTCAAAGGGATTCGATGCAATCTTTACAATAGTAGATTGATATACTAAGATGGCACATTTCATGCCTTGTACTAAGGCAACCATTAGTGAAGAAACCGTAGAAATTTTCATGCGTGAGGTATTGGGGCATCATGGCCCTGGAAAGTATCATTAGTGACCGTGGACCTCAATTCATCTCGAAATTCTGGAAGCATCTCTTCAAAATGCTCAAGGTCACTTGTAACCTCTCCTCCGTCTATCACCCTCAAACATATAGACAAGCAGAACGAACAAATCAAACGTTGGTACAATATCTTCGGTGTTTTCTAAGCTATCAACAAGATGATTGGGCGGATATTCTCCACTTTGCCGAATTTGCTTATAATAACTCTATCCACTCATCGACTAGGGTTACATCATTTTATGCTTATACAGGCTATCATTCTTGATGGTGTGTGTTCGAAACTCTGGAGTTACCCACAAATCCTCGTGCAGAGGATCATTTGGAGAGGCTATGAAAGATACAGGCAGACCTATCTACCCATTTAAATCAACCTCAACAAACACATAAGGCTTATGCGGATCATCATTGGCTTCCATCCTATTTTGACATTGGAAATCGGGTATGGCTATTACGACAACACATCAAGACTACTCGACCATGCGATAAATTGGATTATTGACAATTAGGTCCTTTCTGTATTATTGGAAAATTTAATGATATCACTTTTCGTCTTGATGTACCTCTGCAACTACGGTTACATCCGATTTTTCATAGTTCTCTTCTCGAACCCTATCAAGATAACATTATTACAGATTGTATTACACCACCACCATCACCCCCCATCGAGCTTGAAGTAAGACCGAAGTATGAAGTTGTTGCCATCCTCAATTCCAAGATTGTTCGCAACAAGCTCTACTATTTGGTTGATTGGCTAGGCTATAGTCCAAGCGATGTCGCGGAGATCCGCACTTGCATGTCGGATCCAGGCGGGACCACCGGGGTCATGGACCAGGAGTGGAGTTGCCGGAGGATCGAATCCTCTTGAGTTTGTTGTGTAGCCGGCCTGTTTGGATCCGGATGGTGTCCGGGTCAGACCTTGCCGGCCGGTTCCGGTTCCTCTCCGGATGCGACCGGTGACCGCTTGCAGAGTAGGAAGGCATGCACCCATCCTTAACGCCCTTCTCTTCGCATGTACAAGGGCCCAAAGAGGCACAGTGTCATGCATTTAAGTGCCAGATCGTTTGCGTGAGTCGGGTGGGAATCGCTGGGGTTTTGGACTAGGAAGACCAAGAATTTGAGGCGATTTTAATTATGAATAGAATAGTAGAAACTTGTGAATCCCACAAGTATAATGTATTTTATTGATTAATATTTATGTAAGAATATGTATTTAGATTGATAGAGAAAGATATAGAAATCTCGTGAATCCCACGAGTATAGTTTATTAATTGGTGTTTTAGGAAATATATCCAATTTCCCAAATATTTCACACACCTTTTACATTGTGCTCCCATCCTTATGTAGTGATGAGGGAGTCTTAGTAATCCATGTTTTTTTTTTTCCCTCTAACTATAGACTCCATGCTTTTCCTATAGATAGACTATATGCTTTTTCTATAGATAGACTATATGCTTTATCTAAAGTGATCATGCTTTTTCTAACTTGTGCATTTTTTATCAACTATAACGTTTATGCACGGTAGATGTGCATGCGTAGCTTTTTCTTTTAGCATGCGTTTTCTTTTAACTAAAGTTTATCCTAGGTGAATTAACCTTTCTATGTGGAACATCTACTTTTTAACACTAATGAAATGTTAGTGCAATGGTAAGACATTACATTATTAACATGGAGGTGCAAGGTTTGAATCTTGCCCTATGCATGTATTATTTATTTTGACATTTTCTTCTATTTCTTCACATTTACTAAAACGTTACTTTATAAGTTTTTCATGTAGTGTACGAAATACACTACGACAATGGGTCACGGCCCGGTTAACCGCGCCCGCGCACACGCACACACACACACACACACACGTTCAAGATGCTTATTGATGTATCGGTTTCACATAGAGAGGAAGAGGGAACTTGCATCCTAGGATTGATTGGGGGCACTAGGGCTCGATCGCATGATGGGATCCTTGTGCAGGGCACGCCTCTTCTGAGAATGATCGCGTCCTGTCGCCAAGTCGCCTTCCAGAAGCGCATGGGCTAACCGGCACGAGAGGGGTCTTGCGCAACAAGGAGGGGAGCCTACCAACGAACCACTTGGCGCGCAGGCTCGTTGCGAGCAATAGAAATCAACACCGTTGCACACCCACACACACCGAAGTGTTCCAGAAACCCACAAAAACCCTGCAAGAAACCAAAGATAGCCCGCACGTTGTCTGTCGCCCCAACCACGCTTATTCACTCACAACCACAGACGAACCACCCTCCTATTCACACTGTAGACGAACCCTAACAGAAAAAGAGACACTTGAATCCCTAGCAAAAACAAGAGAGAGACCAAGACGAAATAGAAACAGAAAACAAAAATAGAAATGTATATACACAAAATGGAACCCAACGGGTGGGAACCCTTGGAACCTCGAAAACGAGGAACCCCTATACAAAGGGCACACCCTCCCTTTTATAGAACAAGGCGAGGTCGCGTGACTATGTGGGATAAATCCTGATATACATGGGATCCTTTGTCCCAACTTTATTGCCTATTCGGCGCCATAAAGGCGCCCCTAGCTCCTACGCTAATTTTGTACAAGGGTGGGTGCACATGGTGCACCTTGCCGATCCTTCCAATATTCTCCGGTTTCTCACTGTGGCCCGAAATCTTCATGACATCTGCCGCCACCAAACCACACGTCCACCGGTATGTGCCAAATCCGGAGAAGGGCGAAAGATTCGGGCCGTTGAGAAATTGGTCTTCTGTGACCCGCATCCCGGCTTGCCACGTCGACCACTGCCGGTTTGAACCGTCGGCTCCGGTTCGTCCTTCGCGTTTTCCTCTCTTTAGGCTCGTTCGACCCGTCAATAGGTCGTTCGCCGTGACCCTGTAGTACGCATGCCCCTTTGTTGGCCCTTCACTCGGCCACATGCATGCTCCACTCTCCGCCATACACCTGGTGTTCTCTGCTTGAGGAATACTTGTAGTGGCCCGCTTGGCCTTAGTTGATCGTCCGCGTGATCCTGTTTGCCATCCCGTGCGGTTGCCCATCACCTTCGTCCCCTCGCCGCCACCTTCCTTCTCCTTGGTCTTACGTTGCCACGTCGGCTCAGATTGCCAAGGTCTCTAGAACCGGTGTGGAGGATCCCTGTCCGGCCTTCTACCGAATATCTCTTGATCCGGCAACCATCCTTCGCACACGTACTTTCTTTCCAACACCTCCGTGTGTTGTGCATCCCTTCCTCGCGGTTCGACATCGTCATGCTGAACTCCGGTCACCTTTCATGCACCCTTCGTCGGCCCTTGCCCGGCCAGATCGTGCACCACCGATTCGCATGCCGGTGTCCTCCGTCAGAGGATCACCCCGTAGTAGCCTGCTTGGCTCCTCCCATCTCACGCTGCCGCAATCGGTTCGAAGTCTTTTGCTCGCCGTTGTCCCCTCGCCCCCACCAGGTTGTTATCTCGGGCTTGGCATGTCACACTAGTCGTTGCTACTCCGACTGAGCCATCGAGATCTCCGAAGCAGGTGTGGAGGATCCTCCTTCGACTTCCGATCTTTGTCTCCGGTCTTCACCCCGTGCAGCCTGTTCGCGCGCCCGTTGTCATGAAGATTTCCGGCTACGGTGTGAAACCGGGGTGGAAAGGGCAAGTCGGTGGTGTGCAACATGGGCACATGTATAGTAGTAATATGGTATATAGAATAAGGGGAGAACTTATCCCACATTGTAACGTCTCTCCCTCCTTGGGCTATAAAAGGAAGGGAGGGGTCACTTTGGAAGGGGTTGCCAATTTTGGAGTTAGAAGGGTATACCACTTAGGTCTAGGGTTTGATAGTGTTCTTCCTCTTCATTTTATTCTTGTTCCCTTAGGGTTTCTACTTGGGTCTTTTCACCCTATTTCGTTTAGGGTTCCATTTTGAGCTTTCTTCATCATTGTCTCATGGGTTTGGTTCATTCTTTTGAGTGGAGGTTAGTATTTTGTTTAGGTTTTTCTCCCGGAGAGAGTTTGTGCGAGTTAGGGTATGTTGTTTAGGGTTTCGATTGCTACCCTCTCTTCTTCGTGTGAGAGTTTGGTTTGGTTTGAGGGTTCCTACAACAACGGCTTTAGGCATTCCAGTGGCGGTGCTTAGAGATTCGGTTTCCTCTCTTCGATGGAGAGCGTTTCGCATGGCGGCCGGTTCGAGAAGGGAGGACGAAGCGGCACGGGAACACTCCATCATCTTCGGGGCGTGACCAACGGTGGACGTCGCGGTCCCGACGGCCCACTTGACTCGCCTTCACCGGTCCCCCATTCTTATCTTGATGTATTAACCGATTGTTTGTATTAGCCACCGGATTCGGGGCATGTAACCATCTTGTTGTAAAACTCTTGTAATATATATTCATGTTAGTGTATATCTATCTTCCTTGTAACATATTTGAGTCGGGTCCATATTCGCGTTGAACCATTTTGTGAAACCTGTTAGCCAGCCAGCAAGGAGTGTAGAACAATCCAGAATATGAAAGGGCAGAAATAATCAGAGGCTGTTATTAAGATATTAAGTAATTAAGTAGATTTTAGAGAAGTGAATGGACGGACCGGAATCGGTATGCCGATCCGGATCCGGACCGGTTCATATTAGTGTGTCGGTTGGCACCATTTTGTATCCAGAGCCGGTGATCTATAAAAAGGCCCGGTTACATTGTAAATGAGGACGGATAATTAATAAAGCTCTATTTTCTTATCTCTGCGTATTGATTACTGTTTTCTGCTAATTACTTTTGATCTTACACGTCTATTAAGATTAAGGATATGTTGCTTAAGTAACTGATTAAGGTTTGATTAATCGTCTGTCTAACTGTGTTTCACCGTAACACCCTTTGGTGAAGTGTCTTCTGTAAACACCATGTGTTAGGCTACTGTCCAGCCCTAAAGAGTAACAAAACCCTACATTCCTTGGAGCCGGAAGCCGATTCCAGATTGAAACCCACAAAGCCTAAGGACTCCACCATTCGTCTCCCTAGTCGCGGTCCCGCCTAGGATCCTACACGTACTCGCGGAATACCGCGACATATCTTTGGTGAACCCGACGTGAAAGGCGGCAAGGGAGAATGGAGGTCGATGTAGAGGCTTCGTGGTGAAGGCAATGTCAAAGGCGAGGATGAACATACACGGAAGAAGGGTGGATGAGAAACGGTTTGGAAGCCGTTGAGAGTGCGATCGAAGAAGTTGATCATATGCGGGAGAACGGGATCCGGCAATGTGGAGAAGGTATGGACGGACCCGGACGAGAACTGTGAGAGCGGCCTTTCGGATAACCGATCCCAAAGGGAGGAAAGACTATATGTTGATACCACGGGAGAGGGTGCGGAGAAAACCGCCCTCTCGGCAAGGGGAGAAGGACGGCCCGAGAAAGGGTTAGGAAGACGTATCGGAGGCCTGAGGAGGATCCTTCACATCGGATCTAGAGACTTCGACGGTCGGCAACGGGGTCTACGTAAGACCAAGAGGTTGATGGTGGCGGCAAGGGGACAAAGGCGAATCAACAAAGACGAAGAAGGGGAAAGTCGGGAATTGACTCGACCGAAAGACAACACAAAAGGCGGGAGTAGAGAAAGGAAGCCCAGTCCTATGGGATCCTCACACTGACACCGGCAGTTCAGGCCGACATGGCAACGTGAGACCGAGTGAGAAGGATGGTGGCAGCAGAAAACGGGACCCAGCAACACAAAAGAGCGGATTGGGAGCCGGTGAGATGGGAGCTGGCAAGACTCGAATTGAAAAAGGGGCGAACCCTTACCGGTCGGTTACAGTTTCGGAAGGAGCCAGTAAGGGCAAGCAAGGAGTAGTGTGCCAAGCCGGAAAGGCACACCTGGGAGCAGATCGAGAGACGTGCATGTGGCCATTAAGGGCCGGTTTGAAGCACAAGTACGGGACGACGTTCGGCACGGGCGGTGCCGAACAAGGATGGTGGAAGACGGCACATGACAGTGTCGGGAACGAGGTAACATGGGTGCGTAACAGACTGCACGGTTGAAGACCGGAGACAGTATCAAGAGCCGGAGAAGGATCCTCCACACTCGCTTTGGAGATCTCAGCGACTCAGTCAGAGTGGCAAGCCAAGCCTGAGATGACAAGCCGGTGGGGACGAGGGGACGACGGCAAGCAAAAGGCTCTGGACCGGTCGCAAGGGCGCGATACGAAAGGGGGCCAAGCGGGCTAGTACAGGGTGTTCCTCGGACACGGAGGACACCGGTATGCGGAGAGGAAGGCGATGCACAATCTGGCCGGGCAAGGGCCGACAACGCATGCGAAAGGGTAACCGGAGTTCGGCACGGTGGTGCCGAACTATTAGAGATTAGGTACTAAAGTAAGCATAAAATAAGGATATATCAATGATAGATCTAGAAAGAATAGAGAGAAAAGAGAGAAAGAAGGGTGCCGATCCACCCGACCACCCCCGAGCGAAGGGATCGAGACGGACTCGAGCCTCGATCGGCGTCCCATACCACCGCCTTGGCGTCGAGTCGTACCTGGACGATAGCGCGCTTGCTACAAGAGTCGTTCCACTCACGGACAGAGTCTCGACGTAGTCAATGCATGCCCAAATGAGGGTAGCTAGGCCTCTTATTTATAGTAATTCTCAAGGCCCCCAGCCATGTTCACACTTGGCCTCATGGGTTGTCTCAATCCCGAGGATTAAAAGTAATCCTCCCCTTCTTTAGACTCTTTGTTTAAACCTCACACTTATCCACGTGTATAGAATACTACGACAATTCTCACCACGGGATATTATATGGTCATGCCCGTAACATACTCCCCCTCTTTAAAACATTGCACTCTTGCAATGGAAAGTTAGGGAAGTTAGTTCTTAGAGTCGTTTCGCGTTCCCATGTGGCATCCTTGATTGATTTATCCATCCATTTTATTTTAAATTCTCGGATTTCCCTAGCACGTAATTTTTTTGTTTTAACATCGAGAATTCTTTCTGGTACATGTGGTTTAGAAGATAAATCTTCAGAAGTAACCAGAGTTTTAGTTGTGACTGTATTGTCGCCAGAACCTAGAAGTTCTTTTAGACGACTTACATGAAAGACTGGATGGATTCCAACACCATCGGGAAGAGCGAGACGATAGGCTGATGATCCAATGCGTTTGAGGACTGTAAAAGGTCCACAAAACCGTGGGGCTAACTTAGCGCACTTACCCGTAGACAATGTCTTAGAATTGTGAGGTACACGTAAAAATACCTTCTGTCCAGGGCTGAATACACGAGGTTGCTTGTGATGATCGGCATAAAAACGCGCTCTATCTTGAGCTGTTTTTATATTATCCCGTGCAATATGCAACATATCTTGCATATCCCGAAGAAAGTTTTGCGTACTTCGCAACTCATCATGATGTATATTAACATCAATCGGGGCTCGTGGCTGAAATCCATACATCAACATAAAAGGACTATATCCCGTCGACGTATGCTTGGAGCTGTTATAAGCAAACTCCAAAATTGGGAGGTAACGTTCCCATTTTGTTGGTTTTGCACCAACGTATGCTCGAAGCATGTCCTCAATAATTTGATTTACTCGTTCTGTCTGTCCATCGGATTGAGGATGATCCGTGGAGCTCATGCTCAACGTAGTTTCTAACTTCTTAAAGACTTGCGTCCAGAAGTCACTAGTAAACTTCGGATCTCGGTCACTCACGATATCCATCGGTAACCCGTAAAAACGAAATAAGTCATCAACGAATTGGTAAGCCAATTCAGGAGCTGTTACCGTGGCAATAAATCTGGCCATTTTAGTTAGTCTGTCAACCACAACCCATATGGCATCATGACCTTTTTGGGTGCGAGGAAGGCTAACAATAAAATCCATGGATATACTTTCCCACTTATTATTGGGAATGTCCAAGGGATGTAAAAGTCCTTCGGCTTTAAGTCGCTCGGCTTTGTTAACCTGACATTGGTGACATTTAGTCACATAGCTATGTATGTCAGGACGCATCTTAGGCCAATAAAATTGAGTGGAGATGAGAACGAGTGTACGATGTATTCCAGGGTGCCCTGCTGAGGGTGCATCATGGCATTCAAAAAGAATTCTCTTTTTGACCTCAGGTAAATCTGGAACACAAACCTTCCCATTACGGTAGAGCAGACCGTTAGCAATGTGGAAGTATTCCTTCGAGGGTGTGGTGGTGTCTGTTCCAGACTCGACTCTTGCCCAGTATTTTGCAAAATAATTGTCATCAGGATACTTTCCTCGAAGGTGATCATAAAGATCTGATGTTATTTCAGTGAAGCTAAGCATGTTAACTTCACGGATGCGACTTAGTGCATCAGCGACAGTATTCATGGAACCTTTACGATATCGTATGGAAAAATCAAAGTCCTGGATGAGATCAGCCCATCGTGCCTTACGACCTTTCAGGTCTTGTTGGTCACAAAAATATTTCAAGGACTCGTGGTCCGTAGTTACCACAAAGCGATTTCCATAAAGATAATGGCGCCATGTTTTGAGCGCATGTATAACCGCAAATAATTCCTTTTCTTGAACGGTATACCGACATTGAGCAGAATCAAGTTTCTTACTCTCGAATGCTATTGGTTTACCATCTTGATACAAGACAGCACCTATAGCATAATCGCTTGCGTCGGTTTCAACCTCAAAAGGTTTTGAAGGATCGGGTAAAAGAAGTGAAGGAGCCTTGCATACCAAGTCCTTGAGTTCCTTAAAGGCGAGGTCTAGTGTAGCATTCCACACAATAGGTTTTGTAGACTTACGCGTTTGACCTTTTAGAAGATCAGTAAACGGCGTCGTCAATTGTGAGTAATTACGAAGAGATTTTCGCAAAAATCCGACAAAACCAAGGAATGATCGAACTTCTCGAATATTCCGAAGAGTGGGCCAAAGCTTGATTTTCTCGATGCGAGAAGGATCAATTTCAACTCCTCGTTCGGTTATGAGATGTCCAAGATAAGTAATTGATTTCTTGAAGAACTCACATTTTGAGATCTTCGCGTAAAATTGTTTGTCACGCAATATTTGTAAAACAAAGCGGACATGTCTAGCATGTTCTTGTAATGTACGGCTATAAACTAAAATATCATCTAAGAAGATAACGACAAATTTTCCAAGTTGTTCTCGGAAAATGTCATTCATTTCTTGTTGAAATGTAGCCGGAGCATTGGTCAAACCAAAAGGCATAACCAAAAACTCATAATGGCCGTAGCGCGTACGAAATGCTGTTTTAGGAACATCGTCCTCACTTATTCGTATTTGATGGTAGCCAGTACGGAGATCAAGTTTCGTAAAATACCGAGCTCCCTGGAGACGGTCAATTAGATCGTCAGCCCGGGGCAATGGGTACGAATTCTTGATTGTCACTTTATTCAAGCGTCGGTAATTAATACACATACGCCATGTGCCCTCTTTCTTTTTAACCAAGAGAACTGGTGCACCCCATGGAGATTTACTATAACGTATATAACCCATTCGTAAATAGTCTTTAAGTTGCTTAGCTACCTCATCCTCTTCAGATCGACTTAGGCGATACGGAGGTATACTAATGGGTGCAATGCCAGGTACAATATCTATACGATGGTCTATATTACGTTTAGGAGGTAAACCATCGGGTACTTCACTCGGAAAAACATCACGAAAATCGTTTACGATTTCATCAAGTTGTTTTTGTTCAAAATATGTTAATTGACCCGAGACATTATCGATATTGTAAACGTGAATGTCCGGATCAAGTACACAATAAAATAACGTAGAACAAGACAACTCGGATATTGATGGACACGAGGAAACAATCGAGAGGGATTGTTTTTTTACACATTGAATAAAATGCGTACAATCGTTGAGTACAAAAGAAATGGAATGGCGAACCCAATCAATAAATAAAGAAGAGCTTTTATTATAAAACCAGGGATAACCCAGTATTACATCGGTGGTACTAAGATTCATTACATGGAAGTCTACTTCCTCTATATAGGTATCAATAGAAATTCCTAAAGAATGAATCGCCCCGTTGATGTGTTGTACTCTTCCATCAGCCAAGTGCACCGTGTAGGTGTGATCACTTACGGTGGGTTGGATTCCCCATATCTGTACCAAACGATCATTCACAAAATTGTGTGAGCTTCCCGAATCAAATAAAAATTGTACGGGAGATCCATTGATATACCCGTTTGCACGTAGTAAATCATTGGGACCCAATACATAATGAGGGAAAGAACATTGACAATTACTCAAATGATGTGTATAGACCTGAAGGACATTAGGAATCTGACCTTTATGGTCTGTAGCTTTAGGTTTGGCGTCGTGCTCTTTTCGTTGGAGCTTACGACATTGCTCTTTTGTATGACCCTTCTTTTTGCAAAATACGCAAAAAGGATGTTGTCGCTTATTATCGTGATCCATGAATTCGTTGGGTGTCTTGCGTTTCCCAACGAATTGCGACTGCTTAGTCCCGGGCGCTTCGTTGGGTTTGTTATGGTCCTTCTTCGAAGTGCGTTGATAGCGAAGAACTATCTCAACGGCCTCTTCGAAGGATTTTGGATCCTTATCGTGCACTATCCAGTGATAGTCCGAATTGGGGATGCCATTGACAAAACAAGCTATTAACCAATTGTCCCCTTCTAGACCCGATTTTTGGATTTGGGTTCTAGCATGGTGGACATAGTCTTCTAGCGAGGAAAACTTCCTGCTAGAGAGGTTCATTAAAGCTTGTGCTGCCTCGGTTCGAGAGGGAGGTTGTAGAAATTGACCCTTGAAAACTGTGACAAAGTCTGTCCAGGTCTCGGGCAATCTCCCCAAAGTTCGGAGGCCACGCCACCAGGCGGCGGCCTTACCCCCTAGTTCTCGGCCGACATATGCAATCTTCGTACTATCTGGCGTGGGATAGAGCTCAAAATGAGACTCCCATCGGCCCAGCCACGTGCAGATTGCTTCTTCGGTTCTTTCCTTTTTATCTCCCATAAATGGCTTTACGACAAATGATGGTTCACCCTGACGCTCATCAGGTCTATTAATCTCATTTTGGAGACTAATGACTCGTGCCTCGAGAGCACTTTGAGATTGCCGAAATTCGGTCAACTGCTGCGCGGTTGAACTAAGGAAATGTTGTACTTGTAAAATATACGCCTCAATGGACATTGTCCCAGGAGGATTTCCTTGAGGTCTTTCCGCTTGAGCAGAGGGCATCGGGTCGTTATTCTGAGCCATTGAATGATTATTTCTGGCAAAGAAATAAGATAAGGTCAGACAAATAGTCATAACATCTTGTCGTGGTGTAAACATATCATGGGCAAACATTAATCGATATCATGATCTCACGTCAATACCCCTTTAGACGTATGAGATGAGGTTCAAGATCAGGTTACTATGGTAACACAGAGGTGTTTTAAAAACCATGGGGGTGACAAATGAATGCCTTTCCCTGATCTCTATATCGATTTTTTTCATGGCGGCTCCCCGAGGCTCAACCATGTATGTTCGCGTCATGAATAGTTTATACACGAAAAAAATGTTAACAATAACTATGTTTCTGTGCCCACATATGTGGTTTCGGCTCTTTAAGTCCTATTACGAGGACCCCGAAGTGCACTTAGACCTAAAGTCTAAACATGTATTATAGTCATATGTATCAACGATGTTGTATGGTGTTGGTCATATTTGAACTCGAGACCTCGAGGACAAATACATTAAACACTTGAGCCAACCAAGTATATTGCGCGTCTTGAATGTTTAATGTTTGAGGCGTATTCGAGATATGCGAGGCATTTGCCCCTATATGTTTTTGTTTAAAAGAAACATATAGGTCAAGTGGCCTTATTTCTCCCTCATTTATTACCCACTATGGTTGTACGCTACCTAACCTCAAGCCTCGTAATTACGATGGCATATGCCAAAGTGTAACCTAATGGTCAAGCCGAATGAGCCCTTGTGTCTTCGTAGGCTCATGTGGCCCATCACATGGTCACGTCATTACGAATGCCACTCGTAAGAACGAGCTCATGGTGGCATCGTATCCATGTAACGAGGGGAGATGTTGGATACGTGTGTCATTAGAGCGACCCTACTTGATGTGGATCAAGCCCGACGTATTCAACATCATTTTGGCTATACGAGGTTCGTTACGTAACGAAATATCAAAGTGACCAACGGGAATTTCAACAATAAAAATTGTTGATAAAAGGGATGGTGACAACGCCATTCTCACAAAAATGTGAGGACGGCCACCAAAATCCTCTCCCCAAGTAGGAAAACATTTGATATGAATCACGTAATCTAAAATATACACATATGTCAATATATCACATATATACGATCAGAGACGTATATAAGTGACCACATATGCGTATACTAAATGAATCGTTTTTTTTTTATATAGCCAACAATGATGTATTCGGGATACGTAATCGAGGCATATACCTCTACGCACACGAAACATCCGAAAATAAGGTTAAGCGTAATTCGCAATTGAGGTATTGACCTCTTACGCATAGTAAATCCAACGCATATCAATTCGAACGAATCGAGGTATTGACCTCGTACGCGAACGTAACATATGTTCGTGAACGTAATACGCAATTGAGGTAGTAACCTCGTACGCATACGACACTCATCACATATGATTTATATGTCAAACGAGGTATTGACCTCGTGGACATATATAAACGTTTAAGATAACCAATTAAATACCACGTCAACATCATTGAATATATGAAAAAAAAACTACATATTAAGTATACACATGTATAGAAGGGAGAAGAAAAATTAGATAAAAAATTAAGGAAAATTTACCGAAGTTCTTTCGCTAATCCTTGTCTGCATGAAGGCGACCGCACAACGATCAATCGCCATCCCACGCGAAGACAAAAAGAAAACCAAAAGAAACGTTAGTACATAGGCTCTGATACCAAATATTAGAGATTAGGTACTAAAGTAAGCATAAAATAAGGATATATCAATGATAGATCTAGAAAGAATAGAGAGAAAAGAGAGAAAGAAGGGTGCCGATCCACCCGACCACCCCCGAGCGAAGGGATCGAGACGGACTCGAGCCTCGATCGGCGTCCCATACCACCGCCTTGGCGTCGAGTCGTACCTGGACAATAGCGCGCTTGCTACAAGAGTCGTTCCACTCACGGACAGAGTCTCGACGTAGTCAATGCATGCCCAAATGAGGGTAGCTAGGCCTCTTATTTATAGTAATTCTCAAGGCCCCCAGCCATGTTCACACTTGGCCTCATGGGTTGTCTCAATCCCGAGGATTAAAAGTAATCCTCCCCTTCTTTAGACTCTTTGTTTAACCCTCACACTTATCCACGTGTATAGAATACTACGACAATTCTCACCACGGGATATTATATGGTCATGCCCGTAACACGAACTATGAGGAGGGAATGTCGGCACACAGAGGTGCTGAAAGGGAGTATAGGCGCGAAGGATGGTTGCCGGTTAAGGTGATCTCGAACGGAAGGTTGGAGAGGGATCCTCCACACCGGTTTCGGAGACTTTGGAAGTTCAAACCGCCGAGGCAATGTAAGAACAAGGAGAAGGAAGGTGGTGGCAAGGGGACGAAGGCAACGGGCAACAACACGGGATGGCAACCGGGACGACGTGAAGGGCACCGACATGGAGGTCGGGGTGACGGCACGCTCTACTGAGAGAGAGCGCGACGAGCGAGGTAGAAACAAGGAGCGCATAATGGGGTCACCTAAGGACCGAAGAATGAGTGCGCATTCGGAGGACGACAATGACACATGGGTAGCGCCTACCGGAGGCAAGCGTGGATCAGATGGAGCCGATGGATCAGGGCCGGTAAGGAGCCAACAAGACGGTCGGGTGTCAGGAAGGCAGAGAACCCAGTTGATCACCGTCGCCGAAATCTCTCACCCTTTTCTTTCTTGGCACGTATCGGTGGACGTGCAATTTGGTGGGGGGCAGATGTCGTGAAGATTTCCAGCTACGGTGTGAAACTGGGGTGGAAAGGGCAAGTCGGTGGTGTGCAACATGGGCACATGTATAGTAGTAATATGGTATATAGAATAAGGGGAGAACTTATCCCACATTGTAACATCTCTCCCTCCTTGGGCTATAAAAGGAAGGGAGGGGTCACTTTGGAAGGGGTTGCCAATTTTGGAGTTAGAAGGGTATACCACTTAGGTCTAGGGTTTGGTAGTGTTCTTCCTCTTCATCTTATTCTTGTTCCCTTAGGGTTTCTACTTGGGTCTTTTCACCCTATTTCGTTTAGGGTTCCATTTTGAGCTTTCTTCATCATTGTCTCGTGGGTTTGGTTCATTCTTTTGAGTGGAGGTTAGTATTCTGTTTAGGTTTTTCTCCCGGAGAGAGTTCGTGCGAGTTAGGGTATGTTGTTTAGGGTTTCGGTTGCTACCCTCTCTTCTTCGTGTGAGAGTTTGGTTTGGTTTGAGGGTTCCTACAACAATGGGTTTAGCCATTCTGGTGGCGGTGCTTGGAGGTTCGGTTTCCTCTCCTCGATGGAGAGCGTTTCGCATGGCGGCCGGTTTGAGAAGGGAGGACGAAGCGGCACGGGAACACTCCATCGTCTTCGGGGCGTGACCAATGATGGACGTCGCGGTCCCGGCGGCCCATTTGACTCACCTTCACCAGTCCCCTATTCTTATCTTGAGATATTAACCGATTGTTTGTATTAGTCACTGGATTCAGGGCATATAACCATCTTGTTGTAAAGCTCTTGTAATATATATTCATGTTAGTGTATATCTATCTTCCTTGTAACATATTTGAGTCGGGTCCATATTCGCGTTGAACTGTTTTGTGAAACCCTACATTCCTTGGAGCCGGAAGCCGATTCCAGACCGCAACCCACAAAGCCTAAGGACTCCACCATTCGTCTCCCTAGTCCAAGACCCCCGCGGTTCTTCCTAGGATCCTACACGTACTCGCAGAATACCGCGACACCGTGCTCTTGTTCCCGGCACCGCCGTGTGCATCCTTCCGCCGTCCTTGTTCAGCACCGCCTGTGCCGAACACTGTCCTGTACTCATGCTTTGAATCGGCCCTTAATGGCCACATGCACGTCTCTCGTTCCGCTCCCAGGTGTGCCCTTATTAGCTCACCGCTCCTTGCTTGCCCTTATTGGCTCCTTCCGAAACTGTAACCGGCCGGTAAGGGTTCCACACTTCGTCAACTTCGGGCTTGCTGATTCCCGTCTCGCCGGATCTTGATCCGCTCTTTTGTGTTGCCGGGTCCTGTTTCCTACGGCCACCGTCCTTCTCACTCGGTCTCACGATGTCGTGTCGGCTCGAGCTGCCGGTGTCGCGAAAATAGGAAGAGGACACGTGAACTTGAGGTAGGACCCTAGGGCCTCCGACTAAAGGATATCACATTCGTGCGTTTATATCTTTAACAATTAATGGAAATAAGAAATTTAATAATTTTCATTAACAAAGGAAAATAAATTACAATATGTCCCAAGATTGGGATTCAAAAGTTTTAGGTTTACTGTGATTAATAGAAAAGAAAAATTAGGGGTTTTGAGAGATATGGCTTTCGTAAGGAAAATTAGGGTTTTTGAGTGTTATGGCTTCCGTAGGGAAAATTAGAATTAGGTTATACGAGAGATATCGCTTCTGTAGGGAAAATTAGGGTTTTTGGGCCGGCACGTACGCTACCTTCGATTAGATGGAGGCAAAGAATACTTTTCGGATGAGCTCACGGAGTATCTCTGAAAAGAAGGTATCCGACGAGAATTCTCATGCCATCACACGCCTCAACAAAATGGTGTAGCAGAGCGCAAAAACCGGCAGATTGTTGAAGTCGCACGGGCCATGATGAATGAGAAGAACCTGCCAAAATCGTACTAGGCAGAAGCAACAAACACGGATGTATACCTCATGAACAGGTGGACAACCTCGGGAGTGCACGACATAACTCCTCATGAGAAGTTCTTTGGAAAGAAGTCTTCGCATGTCCGCATTTTCGGCTCAATCGCCTATGTGCACATTCCCGACGATACGCGGCAAAAGCTCAATCCAAAGTCAGAGAAATGTATCCTCGTAGGATACTCGCTCGAACAAAAGGGGTACAAATGCTACAACCCATCTACCCGAAAAGTTCGAACAAGTCGAGACGTAGTCTTCGACGAATACGCATTCTGGTACACACCAAAGACGATTCCGATTACGGCCCCAACTGACCCTAATTTTGCCGTAATCGATATGGAGGAAGAAGATCATCTCTTGCATATGCACGAAGAAAGCCCAATTACGACACGGATGAGTAGACCACAAGAGCCCTCAAGTGATCAAAGCACATCTCGGCCAAGTCCAAAGCTAGCCAAAGGGAAGGTGAAAATGCAGGAATACGAAGATCATTTCGAACTTCACAATGAGTTCGAAAACCTTGACATACATATAGACGGCATGAAGAAAGCTCTCATATCCACAAACGAAAAGCCGCGCCGCTCCACGCGTGAAAAGAACCCCGTAACCTGCTACGGCTACGACGAATACATGGCGTATCATTATGCGTTCATGATGAAGGTAGCGTAAGTACGGGAACAGGACACACTGTCCAAAGCCACAAAGGATCCACGATGGATCAACGCGATGAATGAGGAGATGGAAGCATTATGCAAGAACGAGACATGGGATCTTGTTCCTCTCCCCCCGAACAAGAAAGTGATTGGCTACAGATGGATTTACAAGGGGAAGCAGAACATCGATGGCACCATAAATCACTTCAAAGCACGTCTTGTCACAAAAGGATACGCGCAAACCCACAACATAGATTACGAAGAAACGTTTGCCCTGGTGTCGCGAAAATACGACAAGGATACGTGAACTTGAGGCAGGACCCCGGGGCCTTCGACCAGAGGATATCAAATTCGTATATTTATCTTAAAGAATTAATGCAAAATGAGAAAGATTGACAAATTTCACTAACAAAGGAAAAGAAAGATTACAATCAATCCCAATATTGGGATTACAAATAAGTTTGCTAATGGAGATTACTAGAGTAATAGATTAGAAGAAACTAAGATATGGATTTGATAGAAAATTAGGGTTTTTTTGCTTTGATGAGAAAATTAGGGTTTTTTAGTGATATGACTTTTCTAAGGAAATTAGGGTTTTCGGGATCCTATGGCTCCGATAAGGAAATTATGTGTTTCGGGATCGTATGGCTTCGATAGGGAAATTATGGTTTACTCGAGAGATAGATTCCTTCCCGTATGGAAAAAGAATCGAATTATGAGTGATAGATCCCTCCCCTTTACACTTGCATGAAGGAACTTCAATTTGCATCTCCAATTCCCTTGCATGCGTCCCACGTGGCGTTTTCTTTAGTTGCATGATCTCTACCTTTTCTTTGCATGCCTTCCAACTTTAGTTGCATGCGTCCACATGGCCTTTACTTTAGTTTCCTTTACTTTACTTTAATTAGCCACATGATCCTGTCATCCGTCTATCTCAATCGCCGCCCATCCAATTCGTCGGGTTTGCGTCCCACCTTGTTCGGTCGCCGGTTCCGCCCAATCACCGGTTCTGTCCGGTCGCCGGTTTCCGGTTTGATTACCGGCCAATTAGGGATTGATTTCCGGCCAGTTCTGGTTTGATTACCAGCAGATTCGGGATTGATTTCCAGCCGGTTCCGGTTTGATTTCCAACCAGTTCCAATTTGATTTCCGGCCGGTTCTAGTTTCATTACCGGTCGGTTCCATTTTATTGCCAGCCAATTTTGGGAACTTAGCCATATTCATCCATCTAGACAAAGTGGCCCAAGTGCTCATAGCACAAATGAAAAATGATGGTTCTCAATGTGCTTATATAGCCAGAGCCTAAGTTTCCTATCTGGGATAAATCATAGTTCTATTTTCCCTATCTTCTCAAATTTTATGTTCATATAACTTAATATGTAGTTGTCCATTTTGTGTGTAGTAAAATGCGTTTTGAAGCTCTTGAGTACATCCATCTTTCTATAACAATCCACTAATCTAATCTAAAATACTTATTTCATTATTTAATTTTTACATAGTATGAGAAGATTCACACGACATTCACCCACACCAAACCTGCACATCCACCGGTATGTGCCAATTTTGGTGAGGCTCCACTTTTGATTACTTTATGTTAAGACTAACGTGTGGAAGCGTTTAGACAAACAAGATTACTGGTAGAAAACATAAAACAGAAAAATAAGGAGTTAAACGCAAGAGATACTCTTACGCGGGAGAGAGCGAGAGCGAGAGAGAGAGAGAGAGAGAGAGAGAGAGAGAGAGAGAGAGTGAGCAGAACGAGAAATCTATATTCAAAAATCTTGTAAAATTCTCTATACATACAACGTGCTCATTAGCATTATTTATACAAGTCCTCGGAGGACTGACAGAAGTACAGCGTACTTCAATGCTCACACGAGCATTTGACACTAACTACGAGACTATTAATGCCTAGTAGTCTAGGCTACTAGTAGGCTTCCAGTTACTACTGCCCCCAGCTCACCGGCTCATTAGCTCATCGGGTTCTCACCAGCTCACCGATCTATCTCGCTCACGGGGCTCAGGCTTATTCAGCCGAT